>NC_048224.1:65823042-65953742 GCF_002007445.2 Ailuropoda melanoleuca
AAAATCTTAAAAAAAAAAAAAAAAAGGTGGAAGTAACCCAAATGTCCATCAATGGAAGAATGGATAAAGAAAATGTGGCATATACATACAATGGCATATTATTCAGTCTTAAAAAGAAAAGAAATTTTGACATACGATACAGCATGGATGAACTTTGAGGACATTCTACTAAGTGAAATAAGCCAGTGACAAAAATACAAATACCGTATGATTCAACTGACAAAAGGCATTTATAGTAGTCAAAATCATAAAGAAATTTTGGTATAATGTACTAATGGCTGCCAGGGGCTGGGAGCAGAGGATACTGGAGAGTTATTGTTTAGTGGGTACACAGTTTCAGCTCTACAAGATGAAAAGGGTTATGGGGATGGATGGCTGTGATGGTGGTACACAATGTGAATGTACTTAACACTACTGAACTTTAAAATGGCTAAGATGGAAAATTTCAATATGTGAATTTAATCACAATTTTTATTTTTTTTTAATTTTTTTAAAGATTTTATTTATTTATTTGACAGAGAGAGAGAGAGAGCCAGCAAGAGAGGGAACACAAGCAGAGGGAGCGGAAGAGGAAGAAGCAGGCTCCCATTGGAGGAGCCTGATGTGGAGCTCGATCCCAGAACGCTGGGATCACGCCCTGAGCCGAAGGCAGACGCTTAACGACTGAGCCACCCAGGCGCCCCTAATCACAATTTTTAAAAATACACACAATTGTTGGTGAGTAAGTGGAGAAATTGAAATCCTCATATATTGCTGGTGGGAACGTAAAATGGTTCAGTCTCTGTGAAACAGTCTGACAGCTCCTCAGAAGGTCAAACATAGAGTTACCATGTATCCAAGCAATGCCAGTTATACCCCAGGGAAATAAAAACATATGTCTACAGGAATACACGGACACAAATGTTCATAGCAGCACTATCCATAATAGCCAAGAAATACAAACAACCCAAATGGCCATAAATTGGTGAACAAATGCAATGTAATATATGCATGCAATGGAATGTTATTCACTACTCAAGAGAAACGAAGGACTGATAGCTACGTGCTCACATGCACAATCCTTGAAATGCCATGCTGAGTGAAAAAAGCCAGTACAAAAGGCCACGTGGTGCAGGATTCCTTGTATACGAAATGTGTAGAAAAGGCAAATCTATAGTGACAGAATGTAGATGAGTAAATGCCTGGGCTCAAGGGTTTGGGGGGAAATGGGGAGTGACTACTAAAAGGTACAGGGCTCCCTTCTAGAGTGCTGAAAATATTCTAAAATTGGCAGTGGTGATGATTGGCATGACTCTCTGACTATACCTAAAACAACTCAATTTTACACTTTAAATGAATGAACCATATGGTATGTCAATTATATTTCCAAAGCCGTTTTAAAAATAATAATAATAAGGCTAGTTGCTTTGCTGCGGTGTCAACTCATTCTTAATCTGGACAAAAGGTGATAACACACAGTAATGGTACAGTATGAACTGGTAGGTTATAATCTCAGCTCAGCCATCTGGCGGAATGTATCTGCTTGGGTCATTATTTAAACTTCCTGATCTTCGATTTGTGCATCTTTTTAATATGGATAATAATACCTTCCTAGCCATCATGGCACATAGTAAGCTCATTAATTATGGTACTTGTTATTAGTTGTGCTTTTAATAATTCTGTATAAGTAACACCATAATTGCCTAGTAAAAAAAGCTCTTACTGTAAGAAGACAGATGTGTGCTCCTCAGAAGTATCAAAACAATCTCTATTCATGGCAGCCATAACATAAAGGAGCTCAATAATTCAACGAAATTATTGTTCACTGCTGTTAATTCAATGAACATTTTTTAAGAGCACGCTCAGGTGGCAAAGCATTGGCTTTGGGTTGAATTTTCTAGTGCCCACGCCTTGTTTGGCCTACACAAGGAATTTTTTAAAAACCGAACTAATTTGCAATATTTAAGAATAGAGAGATTTCACTTAAAATGCAGATTTCTGGATTCTCTTGGAAAACAGGAGGGTTTGCTAACACTGGGCCACATTCCCTGCGGACCCGAACGTTGAAACCTATGGAGTCTCCATGTGAGACTGCATAGCTCCTCTGTTACCTGCCTGGCCCCGAACGGCATAAGCATTTGCAACATCTGGGCTGTCACAGATTAGAGAGACAGAGATAAATCAACCATAGCTATCAATCTTCTGGTGCTCACAGACTAGCATGTTATAATGAAAATAGCCATAATAAATAGGTGGGGTCACTTATTATCAGCCAGACCCATTTTACAGAAAGGCTCAAAGAAGTTACAAGATTTACAGAAGGCAAACCGTATCAGCCATACTAACTGATACATGCCTAAATTATGATGAAAGTATCTGACCACTTTCTTCTAAATATCTGTTAAGAACTTAATGTAACAGTTAAAAGTAATGGTGAATCAGGAAAGCAATGTTCATGACCACCATGCTTTGATTAACTAAGGAATAATAAAGAAGTTGAATAACAGTACCACTCTCAACTTCTTTTTATACAAGGAAGAAAGGAGGAGACTCATTAATAAAGTGATATAAAATGAAGCATGAGCTCATTATTTGTTAACAATTAATAGTTTATCAACCAAACATCTATCATTTATTCTGATATATGGAGCTTCTTTAGAAAATTCTACTTTCACAGAAAACACAGTAATTAAAGGGCCCCAAGGTGAGAGAGGGAAGACTGAGGATCATTTCTAGGAATCCTGCCAGGTTCCTGTGTGTTTAATCTGTCCTTGGACTGACCTGGCCCCATTAATCAAAGCAACTGGTTGTCTGGGAAAATAACATGTTTTCATGATCTGAAAAACAGATATTAAAGGGAAACTATGATGTCATGGGGAAAAAGAAGGCAAAGACTACGATAAATTTAGCTGTATTTTCTCACTTTCTGTAGTGTTACATGAAAAGTAATAGACCAAGGTCTTTGTTGCCCTTCTGTAACTGTACCTGGTTAAACAGGTTAAACTAATAGGTGTGTTTACAAAATGACCTGAAGTAACTTCAGTGTTGATATCGATACCAGATCTGTTTACATTTAAGTTCAACACGACTTACACAGACATTCTTTATAAAGTTGTGTTCTTAAAAAAAAGATGTAAATAAAATTTTCCATTATACATGGAAGCTTCTATTTCTTAAGAAATAAAACACAAAGATGAATATAAGTTCGAGAAATTTATATCTGGCTTCTATCTTTCTATCAGGCTCAAGACAAGGGGCTGAGCAAACCCAGCCCCCCATACCCATTTCAGTGCCTGGCACACATGCAAGAAATACCAGGCTTTAATTGAAAGCCACTAGACAGCCATGTAATAAAACATACTTCTCCTGCAAAGCATTTTTAAGATTATTTTTCAAATTTAAGTTGTAGCATGTGACACTAAAATAATCTTCAAGGTTGAATTTACTCTTATATTTCCTAGAAGTCAGTCTTAGCCATTGGGATTTCTAGGCTTTCCTTCTGTGGGAGAATAAAGGATACTTAAGTCCATGTTGCTCTAGTTTATTTTTATATCCTCAGGAACTAGTGCCACATCAGGAATAGAGGAGTTACACAACAAATGGTTTAGAATAAATTAGTCTAGCTTTTATATTAATAAGTAACTTTTCTGCTCTGGATCTAATTAAAGTAATGATTAAGTAAGTACTTAGTAAACAATAAGTTAGTTAACTCATAAATACTATTCAACAAGAAGTAATCCAAACAAACTTAAAACATATCCTTTTCTTCCAGTCCTGGTCGGCAACTTCAGCTGTCTGACCTCTGATTTTCAGATCAGGCTTGGTTTTCTTCAGACTTTCTAATTCTAAAACAATGGCTGGATGAAATGGCCATCTAGTACTTAAATTTTCAGTGGCAAATATAAACTCTACTCGTATCCTTGGATGGTTGTCAGTTACCTTGAATTGGCAATACAGACTTTTGGTCTCCTTATTTCTGCTGGACCATATGACTGCAAATTCTCTGCTATCTAATCCTGATTCCCCTTCCATTACCAGAAAAAAGGAAAGAAAACAAAAACAAAAAACAACTACAACCAACATCACTCCAACACTCCATTTCAGGAGTATCAGCATCAACTAACAGGATGAGATATTTATAGCACACTACATTCTACAACAGCAGAATACAGATTCTGTTCAAGAGTGTATGGAACATATATGAAGACAGACAATATCTTGGGCTATAAAACAAACTTCAAAAAGATTTTAAAAACTGAAATCATATAGAATATATTCTCCAAGCAAAATGGAATAAAGTAGAAATCACTGAGAGAGAGAGAACAGGAAAATATCCAAATATTTGGAAAGTAAACAATATGCATGTAAATAATCCACAGGTCAAAAAAGTCAAAACGAAATTAAAAAAAAAAAAAACATTTAACTGATTGAAAATGAAAATGAAACACATCCTTGTAGGATACACCTAAAGTAGTGATCCGAGGGAAATTTACAGCATGAAATGAATACATAAAGAAACTTCTCAAATCAGTAAACTCCCACCTCAAAAACCTAGAAAAAGGGCAAAATAAACCCAAAGAAGGAAAAAGGAAGGAAACAACAAAGGTAAGAGCAGATAAGAAGAAATTGAAAATAGAAAAATAGAGAAAATCAATTAAACCAAGAGCTGGCTCTTTTAGATTATTAAAATTCACCAACTTCTAACAGGACAGACAAAGAAAAAAAAAAAAGAAGACACAATATACCAACATTGATAACGAAATAAGATATCACTACAGACCCCCCAGACATAAAAAGGCCAATAAGGGAATATTATGAACAACTCTATATACATAATTTTTTTTTAATTTGCTAATTTTTGCAGGAAACTTTTTTTTAATTTTTTTTATTATATTATGTTAGTCACCATACAGTACATCCCTGGTTTTTTATGTAAAGTTCGATGATTCATTAGTTGCGTATAACACCCAGTGCACCATGCAATACGTGCTCTCCTTACTACCCATCACCAGCCTATCCCATTCCCCCACCCCCCTCCCCTCTGAAGCCCTCAGTTTGTTTCTCAGAGTCCACAGTCTCTCATGTTTCATTCCCCCTTCTGATTACCCCCCCTTTCTTTATCCCTTTCTTCTCCTACCAATCTTCCTATTTCTTATGTTCCATAGATGAGAGAAACCATATGATAATTGTCTTTCTCTGCTTGACTTATTTCACTTCGCATTACCTCCTCCAGTGCCATCCATGTTGCAGCAAATGTTGAGAAATCGTTCTTTTTGATAGCTGAGTAATATTCCATTGTGTATATGGACCACAATTTCTTAATCCAGTCATCTGTTGAAGGGCATCTCGGCTCCTTCCACATAAATTTGACAATTTAGACAAAATGGGCCATTTGCTCAAAAAAATACAAACTATCAAAATTCACACAATATGAAATACATAACTTCAACAGCCCTGAACCATTAAGGAAATTGAATTTGTAATTTCAAAACTACCAAAAGAGAAATCTCCAGGCTCAGAGAATCTCACTGAAGTACTGCCAAATGTTTAAAAAAGAGTTAGCACCAATTCTATACAATCCATTCCAGGAAATTAAAGTGGAGGAAATACTTCTCTACTCTTCATTTCAAGAAGTTATTATTACCCTGATACCAAAACCATAAAAAGATAATACTCCTCTCTCCAAGAAACCACAACTACAGATATAATAATCCTTATGAATATAGACGCAAGAATGATTAACAAACTAGAACTCAGCAATATATAAACATAATTATGCACACGAACAAACGGGGCTTATATGCACTTCGGTTTATTCCAGGTTTATTCCAGTTTTTCAATATTTGAAAATTAATCAATATAATCTATCATATTAACAGGCTAAAGAAAAAAAATCATATGATCACATCAACTGACAGAAAAAGTATCTGAAAACATTCAACACCCATTCATCATTAAAAAAACAAACAAACCAGGAATACAGGGGAGCTTTTTCAACTTGCTAAAGAGCATCAACCAAAAACCTGTGAAAGACAGGATGCTTTTCTCCTAAGATCAGAAACAAGAGACAAGGATGTTTGCTCTCACTCTTTTATCCAACATAATGCTAGAAGTTCTAGCCAGTGCAATAAGGCAAGAAAAGGAAATAAAAGGCATATGGATTGGAAAGGCAGAAATTAAACCATCCCTATTTGCAGAGGACATGACTGTCTACATAGAAAATCCCAAGGAATCTACCAAAAAATTCCTAGAGCTAATGAATGAGCTCTGCTAGATTGCAGGATACAAGCTAAACATACCAAAAAATCTACTGTATTTCTATATACAGCAATGACTCCATGGACATCAAAATTAAAAATACAATACCATTATGGCCCTTGAAGGTATTAATATAAGTGAAATAAGTCAGACAGAGAAAGACAAACATGGTAAGATTTCACTCATATGTGAAGTTTAAACAAACCAACAAAACAAAATCAAGCTCACAGATACAGAGAACAGATTGGTGGTTACCAGAGGAGAAAGGGGTGGGGGGTGCAAAATGGGTGAAGGAGGTCAATTGTATGGTGATGGATGGTAACTAGACTTTTAGCAGTGATCACATAGTGCATTCAGATGTCAAACTATGGCACACTTGAAACTATTACATACTAATTTTATCTCAGTAAAAAATATAACACTATAACCACTCAAAAAATGAAATACTTAGGTCTAAACCTAAATCATGAACAGGAATTATATGCTGAAGACTACACAATGATGATGAAATTAATGGAAAGATACACTGTGTTTATTGATTGAAAGACTCAACACTAAAGATGCTGATTCTCCCGAAATTCCAGCAAGATTTTTTTGTAGATATGAGATTATTCTAAAATTTATACAGAAAGGGAAAGGAGCTAGGATTGCTAAAACAATTTTGAAAAAGAAAAATAAAATGAGAGGAATCAGCCCACCCAATTTCAAGACTCCTAACTATAAGAATCAAGACTGTAATACTGGCTGAGGTATAGCTCAAGGGGACAGAAAAGAGAACCCAGAGAAAGACCTACATGAATATGCCCAGTGATCTTTTATAAAGGTGCAAAGCAACTAAATGGAAGAGGGACAAGTCTGTTCAACAAAAAAGTGCTGGGGCAACTAGATATCCACAGGCAGAAAAAAAAGAAAGAAAAGAAAAGAAACAAAACCACCAAGATCATGACCTAAGTCTCACGCCTTATACAAAAACTCAGAAAGATCATAAATTTAAAGATTTTATTTATTTATTTATTTGTCAGAAAGAGAGAGCGCATAAGCAGGGGGAACAGCAGGCAGAGGGAGAAGCAGGCTCCCCACTGAGCAAGGAGCCTAACATGGGACTCCATCCCAGGACTCTAGGATCATGATCCCAGCCAAGGGCAGATGCTTAACCCACTGAGCCACCCAGGCATTCTGAAAAGATCATAAATTTATATTTAAAATGTAAGACTATAAAACTTAAAAAAAAAATAGAAGAAAATCTTCAGAGTTCTTGTTCTTCTTAGACTTGACATGAAAAACATGATCCAGAAAAGGGAAAACAAATCAATAAATTGGACCTCATGAAAATTAAAAACTTCTATTCTGCAAAGAACCTGGTTAAGAGCTAAAAGGCAAAACTAGTCAGAGAACATATTTGCAAACCACATGTCTAAAGAAGCAGTATCTTCAGAGAATTATGCTGAGTGAGAAAAGCAATCCCAAACACACTATGTTCCAATTTTGTAACATTTCTTAAATGACAAAATTATATGGAGAACAAATTAGTGGTTGCTAGAGGGAAAGGAAAGAGCGGGGACAGAAAGGAAGTGGGTGTGGCCATAAAAGGACAACATGAGGGATCCTCGTGGTGATGGGAAATGTCTGTATCTTGATTTTATCAATGTCAATATCCTAGTAGTGATGCTGGACTGCATCATGTAAATATCATTGTACTACAACACACATGTATACCTACAATTATCTCAAAATGAAAAGTTCAATTAAAAAAATTAACAAACAGGAATTTAAAACTCTTCACAAATACAATTATATATTGCCTTAACTCTCAAATCCCCACTCCCTTTTTCAGCAAACTCCTGCCTCTTCTGTGTCAGATGTCCACTTTTACCAACATCGCTCTAGTTATTGAAAACAATCTATGTAGCATTGTCTTCCACATAACCAATCACTGGGATTTGGGTATGCCTTTTTGCCGAATATCCCCACGATGGATGTAGACAGGTTCAGCAGGAAGAGCCTAGGACCAATATAAGAAGTCTGTATGAATTCCACCATAAATTACCTAATCACACGCCAGCAAGCAGATGTGGCCACCTGCCCGTCAGGCCGTCGGTAATTATCAGCCCTCTCTACACCGCTTCCTTTGAAACCATTCACCTAACCCTTGAAACCTTTCCACTGTTATCTGCAGCACACTGTGGGAGAAACAAGAGGCATTGTAGTCATAATGCCATACATGAGACACGTCAGGGAGAGAAAGCCTTCCCAGGACTGATTCTCCTTGCTCTGTCCTCCACATGAAAGCAGCAGATGCCATCAGATCTGCCCTGTGGCTTCTGAGATGAGGATCACCACTTCACCATCTTCCTTCCCCTCTTGCCAAACAGCAGCACTGAAAACAAGAGGCAGCCAATGGACAATGTTTCCCAAGTACCTTTGTCCTTGGGTGCAAAACAGTTGCTTCCTTGGGAATCTGAAACCATCCAGATCTAGTGAGCAGTCAGTGAGCGGGTGGTCCTGCCACGAATCTGAATTTCTCATTCATCTGAGGAGAGAACTATAGGATTCTCCCAGAGGGCACCTCTCTTTCCAACTAACAATCCACGAGAAATGTGTTCCAAGCTCATTCTTTCTGAGTCCTGCAGTGATGAGTTTACACAAGGCAGAGGAAGATTTGTGCCAGACATGTGACATAACTGGTCGCTGGGTGATCCAGTTCTCTCTAAACAATCACATACAAGAACACTCTTCTGTTTGGAAGAAACAGTAACAAAAACACATGGTTTCAAGTGTTTTGTCAGTGTTTTAAATCTTCCCTCACTAAAGACTAAACTGCTTCCCAGGTCTTCCCAGGTGACCTGGACATACACAGAAAAAGGGGCTGTCCCAGCTCAGTATGACGAGGGACTGGGAACCCTCCTGCTGAACCAGGTCTCCTTTCACAGTGTTCTCTATTCCAGACTGATCTGCACAGATACCCACTATCTCATCTCAGAAGGAAAGTGTTCCAAGTGACACAAAAGGTTCTTAAAAATCCCCAACCTGCACTGTGTAGAGAGCAAGACCTGGCCTCTACAGAGATCGCTTTCCAAGAACGCTGAGAAAACAGCACTGTCTTACTCACAATAGACCATTTCCTTCTTCCTTTAGAGTTTCTTCATCCCAGCAGGAAAGAAAAACTAAGATATTGGTAGTATCTGCCCATAAAAACCAAAAAAATGGTATTAAACTCCTATAGCATGAAATCAACAAAACTGTAATCATCTACTTGAATAATTTCAATTCGGAAGTCCAGCATGCACCAAAATTTAATAAACCACTCTGCTTTAGAATAATTGTCACATGGGGTTTGATTTAATTAATCTCAGCAGGCTTGAAAACAGCCCCCAGGAAGTCAATGCAATCAACTTCCTTCAGATGTGCTAGAATGAAAATGTAAGTTAACTATGCAACCAAATCAAGACATATTTAGGCAGTGGGGGTAATTTGACATGCTTTGACCTATCCACCTGTAAGCACTGACCTTGTAATGCTAGGCCATTCTTGCTTCTATGTTCCACTTGAAAGCTTCTGGGTCAGCACCCTTTCAGGGTGAGAACCTCGGATGAGGAGTCAGATTAGAAATAAAGATTTGGAAAAGCAGAAACAGTTCTTGCTTCCTCCTCTGAGTTTCTTCTATGTCAGAAGGAAAACAGACACCATTCTCAGAGCCTGGGTATTTTTCTTAATTGTCAGTGGAGTTATGAGAAGAGCAGATGATCTTCTGGCAGAACCACTGATAGGCAGAAGAAAGCATACATACCCTCTCCCTTCTCCTGAGCCCCACTGCCCTGGAAGAAGATTCTAGCCCTTCTTTCTAGAAGAAAGGAAAGCCTAGAGGAAATGAAACTTCGTCACTCCCCTCCCGTTCAAGAATGAGATGAAATGAGAAAAGCTGAGACTAGGAGGGGGCAGGAGGGCTAAGCTCTGTCAGAGACTTGACATTTTAAGTGTGCACTCTGCACAGTGCCTCACCCTGGCCCAAACGGCATCTGCATTCATGAATGAACGGCCCCTATGGCTCAAGGAACAGAGAGAGCATTGCCGTTATCCGGGAGCCATCCTGACACGCACAGGACACCCTGCCAGGTGCATGGCATTTCAAAAGCTGAGTCTGGAGACGAGTGCCTGCCTCCAGACGGCTCAATGCTGAACAGAACTGTTGATACTGATGCTGGGTGGTAAGGACAGCAGTTGAAGATACGAATATAACTCAGTCAGCCCGATTCCACAAGCTGCAAGTTTATCCATCACTGTTCTTACCTGCACCTTGCCATGACTTGTCATTAAAGCACTAAATGTTCAAGAGAAGCTGCCACTTTCCTTTTCAGAATTCCACGGAGTCATTTACTTAGTGAAGCCGGGAGTCTCAGACTCGACTTAGAAGGGGACTTTATGTAATTAGGAGCTCACACCATGTCACAGCGTCACAACACCCGCCTTCTTTTTCTCTCTCTCTCTCTCTCACACACACACACATGTACATGCACACGCACACAGGCACACCACAGATCATGGCCAGGAACTGCAGCTGGCACATTAAGTACCCAATCCTTTTCTAGGAAGTATAGGACACAATAGTTCTGGAAAAGCGGCCTAAGGACACAGAGAGAGACACTAAAGCTAGAGCCGAACTGGATTTGGTAAAACAGGTAGGCTCGTCGGTAAGATGAGCCAAGCAATCGCTGGGGAGCTTGGATTTGTTTCAGAAAAGTCAGAGGTAGAGAAAACAATTCTAACAGATTTTAAAACATACCATTTTAGAGAATATTTTACTTATTTTTCCTAGTGTATTTCAGATGGTTAACCTCAAATGTTTAAAATCTAGATGTACTTCGAACCGTTCTCATTTTAAATATACAACCCTTCTGACTATAACTAAAGCTGTAGATATTAATATATCCCCGCCTTCTTTACTGTTTTCAGTGAGGGCTTGGGGGATGTTATTTCAGAAGGATCCAGGGAACATTTAAGCAAGGGCAAGTCCTTTGAAGGCCGGTATTTCTAAAGCCTATTCAGTCCGCGAGTAACTGGAGTGATAATGGTAAGACCGCACAATGGAGGTTAGTCTCTACCATCATACTGAGCCACTTGTGTGCTGGCTGTACAAAAGCTTCCCCAGTGGTAGGTTTTCACTTGGTAATCGGGCAGCAGAGCAAATATAGTGAATCAATTATTTCCATTTGCAGCACACACTTAAATGTCCAGGGCCAATCTCACAGTAAACACCAATTCCTTGCATACCCTACACAGAAAACAAAACCAAACACATAATCTAACTTTTTCACAAAAAGAGAACAAATCAGAAACTTGAGATATGAATTCACCTATTTCTCATTTCTTTATTTAGTTTGGCCACACTACTTGGACTGATTCTAGACTAATAGATACGACAAACCCACAGAACTTACACTGCATCACCGATTTCATTCTGAGGCTAACTGTGGCTCACTTACTTGAGCCTCCAGGTCCCGGGCAACCTACATTTTAGTATCGTGCCAGGATACATTAGAATAATTGTTGCATGGGGTTTGGCTTAATTAATCTCAGCAGGGTTCAAGGAAGGTCCATAAAGTCAACAGGAAAAATGTCCTTCAGATGTTCATTATGAAAAGTTGAGGAATTGTGTCACCAAAAAAGACAGGTATAGAAAAGGCTGCAGTTATACATCAAAACCAAAATACTTACACATGCTGATATAGAGAGAGAGAGACACGTTAGTCCCTCCACAGGAATAAACTTGCTGGCTTGGCTGTCTGCTGCAAAGCAGGTGCTCACGAATAGTTGTCAAATTAATAAAACAATGAATGAAGGTTGACTTAATGTGTTTGACAAGACAGGGCATGCAAAAAAATTAGATAGACATCCTTTCAAGTAATGGTTAGAAATACATAATGTAGGACATAGTGACATTTAGATCCTAGAAAATATCCATGCCAAAGAGAGACACAAGTCTAAAGATTTATTCCAGGCTTGAAAACTGGCATTTAGGTACAAATGATAGATTAGAGCGGGTACAAAATTAACTGGGTTCAGATCCTAACTCTGCTGCTTGCTAACTGTGTGGCCTTGGGAAGGCATTACCCTGCGTTTCAGTTGCCTTATCAAAAAAAAAAAAAAAACAACAACCAGACAGTAATGGTAGCCAACTATTAAGTAACCCCATCCATGTTGTAAAGCATTGCTACTTCATGATTTTAGAATCTGGTTATATTCCAAAAATTCAAGTTTGTCCATACAGAGGTGGGAAAATGGTGCCCAGTGCTGGGAAGGCCATGGGGGAAGACACGCTCTGTTTACTGTACATGACCCTTGTATCCTTGCAAAGAGAGGGCTTAGAGAATTCGATGTGGAGATCCACTGCTTTGGGCTATTTCACCTCTCAACTCTCAGAACAAAAGACCAAAAGACAGGACCACCAGGAGATCTCCAAACCAACAAGCATTTGACAATCAACAAGTATTCACCAAACAATTGAAATGGCTCACTTTCTCCTCCTGTTGCCATAAAACCATCAGAGTCTCCACCAGCAGATGTATAGGAACCACTTACTATGCGCCAGGCACTCTGCTAAGCAAGAACCGACTCATTTCATCCTCACAAAGCCGATCCCAGTGATTCCCAAATTTCATTGCATGTGGGAAGCTGCTAAAAATTCCAATGCCTGGGTCACACCCAAACCAATCACAGTATCTGCGGCGGGAGTAAGCATCAACTTAAAAAAAAACAAAACAAAAAAACCCTGGGTAATTCCAATGTGCAGCAAAGTCTGAAATGCTTACTTAAGGGCTGGGAACTGTTACTACGTACATTTTTCAGATAAAGCAACTGAGGTACAGACAGGTCATGCCTTCCCAAAATCACATAGCAGAGTTGGGATCTGAACTCAGTGTACCTACTGCCAAACACTAAGAAATCATGTCAGGTAGAGATTAAAGAAATAATATAAATCACTAGTGTGCAATGAAATGAAGTGGGAAGGGGGCAGAAGAAATTGTTAGAATGTACATAAACTAGGCAAAGAAATGCAGGAAATGAGGAAGGCTGTGGACCTGAGGAAAATCCTACCCAATCCAACCAGATAGGAACAGAGTTTCCACTTTCTGAAAAGCTTATCATGTAGCCATGAGAATTAACTGTTTAGGACCTCTGGAAAGCACATGTTCTAGAACAGTCGTTCTCAAACGTTGGCCTTCTGAAGCTCTCAGTAGGTCTGAGGCAAAACCACTGCTCTAGGCACACCATAACAATCATAAATGATAAGCTGGGAGCTACAGCCCTGCAGAAGTATTTCAGAGTCCCTAGGGTCACCAAGATGAAGTCTGTCTCCCCACCTCTGCTTATTCAATCTAGCTGAACCCATCTGTCTTATGCCTCCCTCTGTCAGCTCCTTCTCCAACCTGCTCATCCCATTCAGCCAGGCTGTAGTTAATGCCTCCTCCAGGAAGCCTTCCTGGATCCTAGATCTCTCATGTGCTCCCTAAACCCCCTCCCCATAAACTGATCACTACACTTGCTACACGTTTCATGGCTTTCTTCTCACACATCTACCTCTCCCACCAGACAGGAATGTGAGCCTCCTCAAGGACCCATGACTGTTTCTGATGACTCTTTCCATCTTCAGCATCCAGCACAGGCCTGGCACATGAAAGGTGCACATGTGAGCACACCATTCTAGCAGGAAGGGCAGAAATGGAGCAAATTTCTGAAGTGGGAGCTGGTTTTCCCATAGCTATAGATGGTCCCAATGTATAAATTGGATGTGTTTCAATGTACATACGTAAGTTGTTTTAGGTCTCAGGATTCATCTCAACTCTCTGTGTATCATACATGGTGGTTAAGTACGAGGGCCTGACCACAGAAATGTGTTTAATGTGGCTGAATTGTAATTTTAACACTCAAGTACAAGACTGCTCACGGTTTAGATTATATAGAACAATAATTTCTATGAAAGACTGTGACCAAAGTTCCAGTAGCAGGAATGCATCTCATTCCTGGCCTCCTGCCCCTCTGTTGTAAGACAATAAAATCTTGGACTCGCCCTCGCCTTGCACCTGCCGTAGACCGTGAGCGAAGATCCCAGCTGCCAACTTTCCTGCAGGCTGCCTCCCTCCACCAACACCTTCCAGTCTGGTCATTTCAGACCCATGTTCTATTTTTCTCCAAGGACAGCTTGCCAATCTTAGAGAACACACTCTGTCATGGTTTTAATGGGGGCTGGGGGAAAGACTGGCTGCCCCCTTCTTCCAAGATAGCCAGGCAGAGTCCTCTCAGAGCTCCCCAATCTGGCCGAACCCAGAGAGTGAGGATGGGAGGCAGGGGAAGGTTCCAGTCCAGATCTGGCAGGCAAGAGCACTTGAAGATATTTTGAGTCAGGCACATGGTCCCTGAAATTACAATGTTGAGTTCTCATTTCTTCCACAATGACACAGAGTGGTCCTACTGCAGGGAAACAGGCGGAGGTTATATCTGACCAAGAATCGGGTCCTCTAAGGTCCCGGTTAAGATGAAGTAACAGTTCTATGTCCAGGACATTTGAACATTAGGACCACAGGATGGGGTATTACCTGTATCCACAAATTTGGACATTCTGACCACAGTCACTGCCATGTATTAGAAACCTATACCATTCTCTTTCCATTCCTGGCATTGCCGCAGCTGCCGGGTGCCCTCTCATGTGCACCCCAACTGAGACAGGCAGGGATGGGCCCTGGAACTCCTAGAAGCCCTGCACCACCCCCCTTCATGTTGCATGTGCAGCTCAGCAAGCAGGAACCATCTAGTTCATAGAAGCCTCTGCGAAAGAGTGCTGCCTGAGGGAGTTAACAAGCCACAGAAGAGAGGACACATGGAAGCACACACCCAGATCTCCTGAGCCAGGCAGCCCTGTGCTCCAATCTCATTCTTGTCACTTACTATGGGGCTTTGGCCATGACAACGTCCCTCACCTCCATTTTCTTAACTGTGAAAGGGGAGAGGGAAAACCTAACTTGCTCTTCAGTTATAACGATCGGCATCTGAACCACAGAACACAGATAACTATTTGAGCGAGTGTTCCCTCAATTCTCCCAAGGATGGAACCTAACCGCCCTTCTCATTCTAGAAGCATCGGAGAGAAGTTAATTACATACAACATATACCTTAGGGCATTAGGGTTTAATTCTGTCAAGAAAGACTGATACAGAATGAGTTGGGCATCACAGGTAAATACTACCCTCCAGGTTCCCTGAGGGTTCCTGGGGGGAAGGGATTAAATAGACAGGCAGGAGCTGGGAATCAGGAGGGCATGGGTGGAAGTCCCAGTCCAAGAGAAGGGGGAGAGCATGGCAGAGCCAAGACAGAAGCAAAAACTAGCTTGACGTGCTCTCCCCCTTCAGTTCTGTTTCATTTGAGATGCAAGGATGAAGGAAATCATGTGAGCACTTTTTACCTAATGCATTTCTGTCTGCAAATGTAAAATACAATTAATTACAGTTACTGATCTTCAAACTGCCATGTATTCCATGTATTATATGATTTGCCTCCAGAAAGCAATGTACATTTGGTGTTCCTTCCTGATGCTTTAGAAATAACCAAATTACTTCTTTCTAAAACCTCTGAGTTTATACTTCCATGATTTTATGATCCCATTTATACCATTACATATCTCAAAAGCAAACATTTTTAAGTGTTTAGCTTTCAGACAAAAAAAAAAAAAAACAAACCAACAAAACAAAAAAAAAACCCCAGAAAACCACTGACAATTTCTATTTTAAATGAATCCTTTCAAAGCCTCTTAGCTCAGGAAAGGAAGAGGAAAGAAGGTTCACTGTTTTCAGCAGCAAGCAGAGAGGTCAACACACCAAGCTGTAGGGCCAGGCATGAAGAGCCCTGGACCAGAGATCAACAGATCTGGGATCTAAGGCCAGGTCTCCTGCCCTTTGGAGACTGCTGCTTTCCCTTGGACACGTCATTTTACTTCTCTGGGTCACAGTTTCCTCATCTGTGGAGTGTAAGATCTCTTCCAGCTATCAAAGTATAGAACTTTACCTATACTCTGCTTCAGTATCTACAAAAGGGGAAATATTTGCCTCCAATATTCAGGAAGGTGAAGACCAACAAGAAAATATTTGAACAAGGCTTTAAGATTATATAATGAAACAGAAATAAACAAGACACATAAAATCACAGGGCTATCGTGGGGGACCCTAGAGGTCTGGCCAGCTAGCTAAAGTGAATCTCAACTCTCAATGCACAGAAGACAGTTGGCAACAATCTCTCTTCTAGCCTTCCAGTAGCTAAGGGAACCAGTGTATTCTCCTCAGGAAGCAGACTGAAAGCAAGCTTGAACTGACAATCAAGCCAGGCAGAGTCCCCAGTCTTTCCGAAGGACACTAGGCATTAGGTTTTCCCCCTGCACTATTCTACAGATATAGATAATATGCCCTCAACTGGTGTAAACTGCAGACTAAATAAAACGTGCAATTAATGACCTCATTGCCAAAGCCAAATCCCAGCCCATGTCTGAGCTCAGAAGTTCCTAGGGCACAGAAGCCCCGCACCTGGCAAGAAGGGCTCCACCTCTACAGAGCCATGAGAAATTAGGCCTGTTACTTCTCTCAGCCTCTCTTGTCTCATCTGTAAAACACGGAGAGTAACAGTATCTACATTTCAGGGATATGAAGATTAATGAGGTATTATTGCATGTAAATCCCTCAGAAGAGTGCCTGGCTCAGACTAAGTGTTTGATAAGTACATTCATATTGACATCAATAGTAATAGAATTCAATAATTATGTATATGATACTAGAGCAGATGGGAAGGTCCTGAAACCCAGGACACTCCTGGGCAAAGGCAGTGGCTCCCTGCCTCCATCTCCTGACCCTTTCCGGTGGTCTGAAATTAAGATGTCTGCAAGGTAATGGAGGACTGACTGGAAAAGAGGAAAAGGGACCTAAGGATGGTGGTGGCGTGGAAAATCACAACCAAAGGAACTGAAACAAGGTGTGCTGTGAAGGCTGCAGCAGGGAAAGCACTTGTTGAGAAGTAGGTAAAAGGCAAGAAAGCACCATGTGGGAGAAACTGGGGAAAGAATCAAGACGCCGGCACGTACATAGCACAAATAAAAAAGCAGATAATCATACCGGGTGGAAGGAAGATGGCAAATTTGGAGACCGAAGGAAGTAACTGAAAATTACAATATGGGATAAAAAAAATAGTCACATAAAACTCTAAAGGACGTGGGGGCAGAGACCGAGGTTCAGCACACAGGAAGGAGTGCATAATTAAAAGGGACCAGGAGAACAATGGAGTGAGGAGGTTTGCAAGCTGGGGGACATGAAGAAAAAAGGTGCATTTGGAAAGGTGGAAAAATGAAATGGACTGATTCTTCTGTGCCTGTTAGCAAAGGAAAGCAAAGAACTGGGAGATCTGAAGGGGGTTTATGGGGAAGAAAACACCATGCAACACAGAAAATGAGAGGAGGTGCAGAGAAAACGTTGGAGGGGGGTGTGGGGTTTGATTTTGGATAGCCTTGGTAATAAGTGTTCACTAAATTCAAATTATTGTTCTCTTATTAACACTATCATCCAATGCTGGGAAGCAACTAACCCGGAGAGTTTTGTTTGTTTGCTTTGGTTTGTTTTTTCGCACTTGGAGGGAGGGGAAATTTGCTCAGGCTCTGTAACTTTGCACGTCAGATGGGTGGCCCGCCAGCACAGGTCACCTGAGTTCCCCCTGACGTGGGCAGCACTGCTGGTTTCTACCTTCCTAGGGCTAGTATGCAAATTCCCGCACCACGTCAACCACAATTGGAACCAAACCGACTCCAGCAACTCCCTCCAACTCAGAGGCGACAGACACCGGGTCCCACCGGTCTTTCTCGTGAAATGAGACCCAGCTGGGACCTGAGGAGAAACCTGCTCTCAAAACTAAGTTCTCCGACCGCATCCGCCCTAGGGCCGCCAGCGGCAGCTGACCTGGGCTGGTGCCGGCCGCACCGGTCGCGCCACCCGAGGGAGCCGAGCCGTGAAGGGAATACCGGCCGCACCAGGCTCCCCGAACCTTTGTCCGCCCTCCCTGCGTAACCTCGGAGGCCCGGCCCAGCGAATCGGGAGCTCGGGGTAAAGTTTCAAGGTAATCCCCGAACAGGTCGTGCCGGAGACGGCCTCTTCCAGGAGCACCGCCTGCACGCGCTCCTCGGGGGCAACGCCGCTGGCCGAACCGGAGGCGGAGGGGGGGAGGGTGTCGCTGAGCAACCACTGCAGGGCATCAACAGGTGGGCATCCCGGGCTGCCCCGAGAAGAGGCCAGGAGGACGGAGCAGGGCGTCCCCGAGCCATGAAAGCCGTCGCTTGGAGCTAATTCCTCTCTGCGGGCTCCCAGCTAACAGCCCCGTACGCATACCCTACGCCCCGAGCGCGCCCCGCACAGGGGCACGCCCGTGTGCAGCCTCACCTCGCGCGGCTCCCACTCCGCGGAGCCTCCAAAGTCAGTGGATCCAAGATGTCCCTGCGACACAGGGCCGGTCCCGTTCCCGCGGAGCTCGGAGCACGCCGCGTTCTCGCAGGAGCCTCTGCTCTGGTGCACTGCCTCTGGGCTGGCGGCGGGCGGGGCGGCCGCTAGAGAAAGCGCGCCGCTGAATCCCGCCCGCGCGGCTGCCGCCGGCTCCCCAAGCCACGCCCCCAACCCGCCTCGGGTCACGCCCCCAGCCCTGCTTTTAGGGCTACGCCCAAGCCACGCCCCCAGTCTGGCTCTCCCTCAACTCCCCAGGCCCGGAGCTCGCTCCATCCCCCCAGGCCACGCCCCCGACCCGCCTCGGCCACGCCTTCAGCCCCAGGACTCTGTCCACTTAGGCCACGCCCCCGACCAGGCTCCCCCTCCACACCCCCTGCCCAGCGACCAGCCCCCAAGGCCATCCCCGCCAACGGGCCTCCTGTCCCCACCATCCTCCCAGCCATTCTCAACCCCCCACGGCATCCCCCATCTCCCATCAGGATATCTCCCCCAGCCACGCCCCTGGCCCTGCTACACCTCCCCCCCAACTTCAGCTCTCCTTGCCCTCAGCACACCCCCAGCCCGGCTCCCTTCCAACCATCGCCCGAGACTACCCCATACCACCACCCCCGGCCCGGGCCCTCTAAGCCAGGATCTCCCCCTACCCCATCGACCCCCCAGCCTCACTAGCCCAGGGTCGGAGGAGCCGCCGCGTCGCCCAGGCAAGACCCCCAGCCCACTCCTCCCACCTCTGCCTGGGCCTGGAGTTCGCTTTAGGCGAGGGCGCGGAGGCTGTGCGCACTTCCGAGCAAAGGAAACACTAGGTGTGGATTTTTAAAACTACCATTCTTCCCCCCGGAACTAGGGCGAGTCTTACGTGTACTGTTTAGTGAACCCACTCAAAGTACTACCACCTTTTCGATGTGGCTCAAGGGGTAATCAGTGATTTCACATGAAAACCACAGAGGCGAAGCAAACCCTTCTGTGCTAGGATGTGGACCCCAAATACCCTGCGATTGTTTACATGCAACTAATGAAACTTACAAGTAAACATATTCTTTTAAAAAGTGCCAGTTTTTAGGTGATTCATTTGAATGGTTATTATGCACCAACACTACTGTAAACATGGATTATTTTTATAATCAAAGAACCATAACAACTATTTTTAATCTAAAGAACATAAAATGATTAAATTACCCAATGAAGAGTCAAAACGAACTTTATATACTCTTTTTTAAATAGTGAAAAAACTATTCTGTATAATATCAAATGGTGGATACAAGTCGTTATGCATTTGTCAAAATCCACACAGAGAGCGAACTGGAATGTAAACTCGTTCATCATAATGTATCAGTATTGCTCATCAGTTGTAACAAATGTACCACAGTGATGTAAGATGTCAATGATAGGAGAAACTTGGGGGGGTGGAGTATATGAGAAGTCTGCTTTACAGTTTTTCTGTAAACCTAAAATGCTCTTAAAAAGTCTATTAATTAAATCATACACACCAAAATATTAATGGTAGTTAACTCAGAGTGGTGGAAATTTGGACAAATTTTTTTTGTTATTTGAATTTTTATTGAAATCCCCAAATTTTTGGCAAGGAGCATATATATTTTTAAAGCAGGAAAAATTTTATACAAACTATGGAAAATTTTAGAGGCATAGCATGAGCAGCTAATATCAAATATTCCATTTTATTTCTATTTTATATAATTTTTTAAACATCGCCTGAAGCTCTTATAAGTGTTAAAAAATAAATCTATTTTAGTATTGTTAAAAAAAAGAATCTCAAGGGCTACACCGAGTTTCTAATGATCTCTTGAGGATTAGCACACACCCGGGGAAACAAATTTGATTTTTCTTTTTAAAAAATCTGGGTCTCAAAGGATCATTTCTGCCTTCTTGGAAATCATCATTAATATTTACATGCATCACTTTTTCTAGGGAAGTAAAACACTATACTCAAGACTAAGTTCTTGGGGGGTTAAAGAGTCCTGGCCCTCAGGTTCATGGATCTCTGCAGAGTTAGAGGCATCGGCTTCCCTGATAGCTGTGATCCAGGGCAAGGCTTTTGCCTGAGTTTCAGTGTTTTCCTCCGGGAAAAGGGAAACCTCCCTCTCTGCATTGGTCAGAAAATACCAATCTTTAGCCCATATAAGAATCCTGGCATTTTTGGACACACAGGTGCTTAATAATTATTAGTTCCTGTCCTCAAAATATATATATATATTATATATATATATATTTACACATTTTTTTAGTGCTTTAGTGAGAATCTTGAGCGCCTGAGACAAAAGATACAAACCTGTTGGAGCAAGGCAGGATGGTTCTCGAAAAAACTCACTGACATGACATGGAGGGATTGGGCGCTTAACAACAGCACCATCACTAGCTACAAGCAAGAACTGGATAAATCACCAAACCTCTCTGCATCTCATTTTCTAGTCAGTTAAATGAAAGATTTGGACCAGCGATCTCTAAGTTTCCTTCAGCTTCCATCACTGCAAGGGGAATCTCAGCGTGGCTTCTGAGTAAAGAGGCTTAAGTCTCCTGTAGTGACCTCTCTCTTTGCCCACAGGACCAGCCATCACTCACCGCCCTGCAAACAAAGCTGACATCTGCATTCTACCCTCCCCACAAAAGAGAACCTCCCAGGGTTTCTTTGAACTTTTTTTCCTCTCTGAGATCTGCTGCTACCAGACTCTGAACTAGCAGCCTAAATTCTATCAGTAG
Source organism: Ailuropoda melanoleuca (assembly GCF_002007445.2). Taxonomy (NCBI): domain Eukaryota; kingdom Metazoa; phylum Chordata; class Mammalia; order Carnivora; family Ursidae; genus Ailuropoda; species Ailuropoda melanoleuca. The sequence goes on from NC_048224.1 coordinate 65,844,513, forward strand.
CCAATCCACAGTTTTCCCCAAAGATTCATCCTAACACTACTGGAGACTGTTCAGGGATAGAAACTACCATTTCTCATCCAAGTGTAAGGTGCATTTTTTTTCCTCATAATTATTTCTCCAAAATTTTAATGTGTATTTCTGTTACTATTTATTGAGCACTTAATATGCTGTGTCATTTACATTCCTTATCTCCTTAAAGCCTCAAAGCAGCCCCCGAAGTACTATTATCGTTCTTGTTTTATAGATGGGGAAAACAAAGTTCAGAGAAGGTGAATGAATTACCTAAGGTCGCCCAGCTGGTAAATGATGGAGCCAGGATTTAATCTGTTGCTCCTGCTTTTAAACACTATGAAGAAGGCCCTCAAGGTTCTGAGGAAGCATTATGGTGTTCCCTCTACTGGAAGTCCCCACTTCTCAAGGCTTTCAGGAGAAGGGACAAGGGAGGAAAGTGCTCTGGACTGAACGTTTGTCCCCTGCACCTCAGTCTCATATATTGAAGCCCCACCCCTCAGTGAGATGGTTTTAGGAGGTAGGACCTTGGAAGGTAAGCAGGTTTCAATGAAGTTACGACAGTGGGACCCCATGATGGGATTAGTGCCCTAATAAAAAGAGAACTCTGGTTCTCTCCCTCTCCTTCTTTCTCTCCCTTGGGAGGAAATGGCAAGAAGGTGGCCAGAGCCAGGAAGTGGGTCCTCACCAGACACCAAATCTGGTGACTTGTTCTTGGACCTCCCAGCCTCCAGAAATGTAAAAAATAAATTCCTGTCATTTAAGCCGCCCAGGGTGGTCTTTTGTCATGGCAGACAAGCTGACTAATACAGAAAGTAAACTCCTTTCTCCTTGTTTTAGATTGTTTTACTTTGAGAACCTTCCAAAATGTAACCCTCTGGCCTTGGGCCCTACCCCCTACTACCTAAAGAGTTACCTGACTGGGGGGAGAAATCCACTGGTCCACCTAACTTACTACTAATTCATTCAAGCTTTTCACTCTTTTCAAACCTCTCAACCCAGAGTACTCCAGGGAGCAATCCGAGGTCAATGCCTTTGCCTCACAGCCAGACTGTCACCTGGACGGGGTACCTGATGGTCTACACCTGGCTGGCAGAGCAGTAGGGCCATGCAGAGAATATTAGCAAGAACTTTTCATGCAGACCCAAAGTCACAGTCTCTCACTTTATCAAGAGTATCACTGACATTTTTTTTTAAGATTTTATTTATTTATTTGACAGAGAGAGACAGCCAGCAAGAGAGGGAACACAAGCAGGGGGAGTGGGAGAAGAAGAAGCAGGCTCTTAGTGGAGGAGCCTGATGTGGGGCTCGAACCCAGAAACGCTGGGATCACGCCCTGAGCCGAAGGCAGACGCCTAACCACTGTGCTACCCAGGCGCCCCTATCGCTGACATTTTTATCTTCATCTGTCGGTCTCCAGCATCTTGTTTCTTAATTGGTTGTGAAGGTGGGAAGGGGAGAAAAGGCAGTTTGGCTGGCCCACAGTTGCCCCTGAGGGGGAATGTAAAACCTGAAAGAGCATAAGCCAGCCCTGTGGCTCCAGGAAAGTTGTTTAACCTCTCAGTGACTTTCTCTTTCTCTGTGACATACTGTGGTAAAGATTAAGTGTGATAACGTATGTCACTGTCTGGCACATGGTGAAATACTTAGTAAATGGTGGTTGTCATTACTGATCAGAATGGTTAAGAAGGATTTGCGGTCTTTTATTCCACAGTTCATCAGAGCAGACATCTCTCTAATCTAAGCTTCCTGGGATGAAAGAATAATGTTAGGTATTCATCAAATTATTTGAGCACAAAAGTATCTATTCGAGGGAGAATATGGAGTGTCCAATTAATCTGGGCAGAGAGAGAAAAGCGTTTTCCTTGTTCTTTGCCCAGGAGCCAGCTCCAGCATCCTTCTGCAGCGTCCTCCCTTGTGCACTCAGCCGAAAGGATGCTGGAGGGAATCTGATGGATCTGGAGGGAATCTGATGGGCAGGACAGCCATAAGAAAGAGAGGAGAATGAGCAGTAAAACCATGTCCCCAGCCTTCTTACTGGCCAACCAGAATCTGCACAAAGCCACGAGTGCAAGGGAAGTAGCTGTCTGCAGCAGCCCGATTCCCAAGTGGTTCTGAAAGCTCTGCAAGACCCCTCCGCCCCTCTCTGAACCGCGACTCTAGGTTTCAAGGGTGTACATTGGCTAGACTGAGGAAGAGAATTTTCAAGAGCAGTTCTCCACAGTCTTTCTCTTTGCCTCAGCCAAGCAACTCCTGAAATCCTGTCTTCTTTATTACATTGCCACGAATGATACCTTCATCTATCAATTTTTGCTTTATCGCTCTAACCCCTTCACTGTGCCACAGTTTGCCTTTAACCCTCTACAGGCTGTCATCTCTACGTTAGTGACGGCACTGGCTTCAGAAGCAGGCGGAGCTGCCCTAGGTCCCCCTTTCACCCTTCACTAGCTGGGTGGCCTTAGATAAGCTCCTTTGTACCTTAGTTTCTTCATCTGTAATATAGAAATAATAATATGTGCCATGTTGTGGTGGTTTTTTTTTTTGTTTTTTTTTTTTGAGAGAGAAAGAGCAGGAGCAGGGAGAGAGACAGAGGGAGAAGGAGAAGCAGACTCCCCACTGAGCAGGGAGCCTGATGCAGGACTCGATCCCAGGACCCTGGGATCGTGATCTGAGCCAAAGTCCCTTAACTGACTGAGCCACCCAGGTGCCCCTGAGGTGGGGAATTAAATGAGATAATCTCCGTGAAGACTTCAGATCCACCAGACCTACAGAGAGTATGTAATATGAATGGCTGCTACAAGTACACACACAGGCAAACCCAGACCTGCCTGGTGAACGCCAGAGTCTTTCTCAAGGCTCACCTCACGTTCACTTCTTTGAAACCTTCCTAACTTCCCTAAATAGGGTTTATTACTTTGTATTCCATGAGACCCTAGACCTCAGATACACTTTTATTTTAGGGCTAACCAAAGAGGTTATAAGCCCCCCGAGGCAGTAAATATATATATTTACTATATACATTAGTATATATCCCCATATATATATATTTTTTTAATTAATAGACTTTTTTTTTAGAGCAGGTTTTAGTTTACAGAAGAATTAATCAGGAAGTTCAGAGAGTCCCCACATAACTTCCTTATTCTCACCCTCAACAGTTTCCCTCCTTACTAACATATGGCATCTATGTGGTACATTTATTAACAACTGATGAGCCCATATTGATACATTATTATTAACTAAAGTCCATAGGTTACAGTGGGGTGCGCTCTTCCTATATACAGTTCTATGAGTTTGACAAAGGCAGGATGTCATGTACCCACCATCGCAGTGTCACACAGAACAGTTTCACTGCCCTAAAAATCCCCTGTGCCCCACCTGCTCACCCCTCCTCTCTAACCCTGGCAAACCACTGATCTCTTTATCATCCCGTAGTTTCACCTTTTCCAGAATGTCATATAGTTGGAATCATACAGTATATAACTTTAGCTAGCATTAATTACTTCTTAAAAAAAAAAAAAAGATTTTTTGGAGGCGCCTGGGTGGCTCAGTCAGTTAAGCATTTGCCTTCGATTCAGGTCCTGGTCCTGAGATTGAGCCCCACATCAGGCTCCTTGTTCAGCAGGGAGTCTGCTTCTCCCTCTCCCTCTCCCCCTCTCCCCACTCATGATTTCTCCCTCTCTCTCAAGCAAATAAATAAGATCTTTAAAAAATATATATTTATTTACTTGAGAGAGAGAGAGCACAAGAGGGAAGGGCAGAAGGAGAGGGAGAGAGAATCTCAAACAGACTCCACATTGAGCACAGAACTCAATCCCAGGACCCTGAGATCACCAAAACTAAGAGTCAGACACTTAACTGACTGTGTCACCCAGGCGCCCATAATTGTTTCTTTTATCATTTCACCCTAAGACTTCAGACACAATTTTTTTTTACCACTGATCAAAGCCATAACCTCCTTAAGGGCAGAAATTTTTTTCTTTTATTTATTTACTTTGGGATCTCCCACAACACTAGGTATATAGTAGGTATTAGGTCTTCAATAAAATAATAATAATAATACAGTATTAGATGTTACTCTATCCTTTAAGGTATATTACAAACCTGAAGAGTGAAATTTTAAAAAAAAAAAACCAGTTCCTAAATTCAGGGTTCTGACCGTCTAGGCAGACTGCCAGTTCTTTTTGGCTGATTTTTATAAGTCCTATTAAAACAATAATTCTTTTCAACTCCAAAATTCTAAGCAAACTCCTAATAACCACCAGGACCCACAAGTATAATTTGAGATGAGTCATGTGACCAGTTTTGAATTTCAGCTCTGACCAAACTCTTCCATTTTAAAACCCAAGTTAATTCTTTTTTTCCCCCCACTGACTTCAAAAGTAAAAGAGAACAAATGAGAGAGAACAAGATGATTCACTGTTCACTTATAAGTAGCCTTTGAATAATGAGGGCAAGTTAAGGAGGCAGTAATAGTAAATCTTAAAACAGAGGGTTACCTCACAGATCAGGATATTAACTAAGGAATATTCACTTAAATCTCTAGACCTGGGTAGCAAGGGAATATAAATAAATGGATGTGCCAGGAAAAGGAACTATAATAATAGAATCATATTCATAGAGGTTTAAGAAAACAGTGGTAAAGCCATATACTGATCAAAGTCACTTAGACTCAAGCCTTCTGGCACCTTCCTGGACTTCTGCATTGCTTGAGACATACAAAATTCACCCTGAACATTTTTCAGAATTAAACCAGTCATGTTTACAAGTAATAAAACTGAAATGTCTCACTATCATTATGATAGCCACCATTCTCTGAGACAAAGTATACTTCACGCTTAATTATATCTTTTCTATCTTTTTTTAAAGTTTATTTATTTATTTTTAGTAATCTCTGCACCCATTGTGGGGCTCAAACTCACAACCCCAAGAACAAGAGTCACATGATCTTCCAACTGAGCCAGCCCCTGCATCTTTCCATTCAATCTTCAGAATGAGAGTACAGGTTTGGTATAAGACACAATTGAATTTGAATCCTACCCCTGCCGCTTAGTATCTAAGTGACATAGAGTAAGTAACTTTTTATCTCTTAGCCTCAAATATTTAAAAAAATTGAGGTATGATTTAGATACTATGCAGTACACAAATTTTACATGTGTAGTGGAATGAGTGTTGCGTGTGTGTGTGTATGTGCTGGACAGATCCTAAGATGACCCACTGTAATGCCTGCCTCTTGATGTCTGTGTCTTTATGTAAGCCAATCTCCCACTGTAGACAGAATCTGAAATTTTCACCCAACCAATAGAAAATGGCAAAAGTGAGAGGATGTTATGTTTTATAAAGACCCTCTCCTAGCGGACTGGAGGGAAATACTCATTGCTGGCTTGGTGAAGTAAATGGCTCCATTGGAGAGGCCCATGTGGCAAGGAACGGTGGGCAGCCTCTAGGACCTGGGCGGTGGGGGGCTGTTGCTCTTCAGTCAATAGCCATAAAAAAGTTGATCATACAACTGCAAGGAAGTAAATTCTGCCAGCAACCTGAACTAACTTGGGAGCAAGTTCATCCCCACTCAAGCTTCTAGATCAGAACACAGCCCAGCCCACATCTTGATTGCAGCTCAAAGCCAAGGACCCAACTAAACTGTGCCCAGACTTTTGATCCATGGAAACTGAGAGAAAATACCCATATGTTGTTTTAACTCCACTAAGTTTGTGGTAATTTGTTTTCACATCACAGAAAACTAATGCAATATCAACGTAACCACAAGACTGATCAAAAGATAGAACACCTCTAGCACCTCATGTGCCCTCCCAGTTAGCAATGCCCATACCACAAGGATAAAGATTATTCTAACCACCATCACCATAAATTAGTTCTCTTTGTTTTTGAACTTCATATAAATGGAATCATGCCATATGTATTCTTTTGTGTCTGATTTCTTTTACTTAACATTGTGTCTGTGAGATTCATCCATGTTCCATGTAACAGTAGTTCATTCTTTTCCATTGCTGGGTAGTTTTCCACTGTTTGAATATACCATATCCCATTCAACTGGTGATGGACAACTAGGCTGTTTCTACTGTTGATTATTATGCTTCTATGAACATTCTTTTTTTTTTTTAGATTTTTTTATTTATTTGACAGAGAGAGACACAGTGAGAGAGAGAACACAAGCAGGGGGAGTGGGAGAGCGAGAAGTAGGCTTCCCACTGAGCACGGAGCCTGACACAGGGCTTGATCCCAGGACCCTGGGATCATGAACTGAGCCTAAGGCAGACGCATAACAACTGAGCCACCCAGGTGCCCCTTCTATGAACATTCTTGAGCATGCTTGCACCAGAAAAAAATTATACTTTTTGGAGTAAATATCCAGGAGTGGTATTGCTGGGTCATAGAGTTTGCACATGTTTACCTTTATTTGGTACCACCAAACATTTTTTCCAAAATGGTTGTATCAGTTTACATTCCCACAAGTGATATAATGGACTTTTGGGGGCTCCACCACCCTCATTAACACTTGGTATTGTCTTAGCCTCAAAAAAATAGGGATAACAACAGTATACACCACCTAGAGTTGTTTTGACCATCAAGTGAGAACAAATGTCCTCATAAAATAGAACTTGTTTGATAAATAGTAGATATTTATTTCCATTTTGCTTTTCAGATCACGCAGGTAGAAGTGGCTGGGCTGGAATTCAAACCCCAAGGGAGAAATTCCAAACTCCATCCTCTTTCCACCATACTTCCATTAGGTCACTTCCCAGACATTTTTAATGGCCATCAATCTCTACAAATGTTTCAAAATTGTCTCTTTTTTTAGACTCCATTCTCCTACATAGATCCCCAGGAAGTATGTGTTCTTTCTACATGACATAAAAGATAAATAGAATTGCAACCTCACAATGTGAAAGGTATTTGCAATTTCTTTTACAGAAAATTCTCACTCTCTTTTTTTGCCATTTACTGTGTGCATTCCCTCTACCAAATATCTTCTGTTGAAAGTGGCCTTGGTTGCCCTTGCTGATTTCTTCATCTAAAGAGCTTACTTTATGGTTAGTTCCTAAATGGTCAATATCTTCACTTTCCTGCCATATACTAATAGACCACTTGCGCTATTACTTCTTCCTCATCTCCATGACAAGAACAAGTTCTAGTCACAAATAAAGGCAGTGAAATGGAACATAAGGATTGTGTTGGTGGCAGCAAGAGAGAAGCTGGTGAGGTAGGCCATGTAGCCCAAAGACAGGACAGCAGATGGACAATGTGGTTCCCACATCAGAGGTCCCGGGACCACACAAAGATCTACTTGAAAAAATCCCAAAGACACTTGGGCTCATCTAGCATCAAGGCTCATTTGCCAAAGGGCTAATGTGTTTGAAATGCACTGGAATGTTATAATGTTGATTTAATGTTTGTGGAGGAAAAAATGCAGATGAAAAAAAATCAAATTGAGGACATCGTCTAGGGAGGATGCCCCAGTCTCAACTCAGAGAATATAATTAGACGTGAGATCAGATGTAATACAGATTTTTTTTTCTCAGACACATACTCAGGATTGCTTTTTGTTTTGCACATTGCCTTTATCATATTCAACTACCCTGTGTATGGAAATTCAGAAAAGTTAACGATGAAAAGAACATTACAATTTAAAAGTAAAAGTGAAAAAGAACACAGAGAATCGATATTCAGGCCTGAACACCAGGGTAAGAGAGACAAAACTGTTTCAAGACCCATAAATTCCTCCAGGATGGTTGAATTCTACCAAACATTTAAAGAAGAGTTAATACCTATTCTTCTCAAACTATTCTCCCAAAAAAGAAGAGGATGGAAACTTCCAAATTCACTCTACAAGGCCAGTATTACCCTGATACCAAAACCAGATAAAGACACTACAAAAAAAAAGGAAAATACAGGCCAATATCTCTGATAACATGGATGCATAAATCATCAACAAAATATTAGCAAACCAAATCCAACAATAGATTAAAAAATCATTCACCACAATCAAGTGGGATTTCTTCCTTCGGATGCAAGGCTGGTTCAATATTTACAAATCCATCAACATGATACAACACGTTAATAAGAGAAAGGATAAAAAACCATATGATCAGGGGCGCCTGGGTGGCACAGCGGTTAAGCGTCTGCCTTCGGCTCAGGGCGTGATCCTGCCGTTATGGGATCGAGCCCCACATCAGGCTCTTCTGCTATGAGCCTGCTTCTTCCTCTCCCACTCCCCCTGCTTGTGTTCCCTCTCTCGCTGGCTGTCTCTATCTCTGTCAAATAAATAAAATAAAATCTTTAAAAAAAAAACAAACCATATGATCATTTCAGTAGATTCAGAAAAAAGTATTTGACAAAGTACAGTATCCATTCATGATAAAAACCAACAACAAAGGAGATTCAGAGGGAACATACCTCAACATAATAAAGGCCATATATGAGAAACCTGCAGCTAACATTATACTCAATGGTGAAAAATAGAGAGCTTTTCCCTTAAGGTCAGGAATAAGACAAGGATGTCCACTCTCACTACTTTTACTTAACATACTATTGGATGTCCTAGCCACAGCAATCAGAAAAGAAAAATGAATAAAAGGCACTTGAATTGGTAAGGAAGAAGTAAAACTTTCACTATCTGCAGATGACATGATACTGTAAATAGAAAACCCTAAAGACTACCAAGAAACTATTGGAACTGATAAATGAATTCAGTGAGGTTGCAGGATACAAAAATCAATGTATAGAAATCCACTGCGTTTCTATACACTAATAATGAAGCAACAGAAAGAGAAATTAAAACAATCCCATTTATAATTACACCCAAAATAATAAAATACCTAGGAATAAACTTAAACAAGGAGGTGAAAGACCTTTACTCTGAAAACTATAAAGCAGTGGTGAAAGAAATCCAAGACAATACAAACACATGGAAAGACATCCATGCTCATGGACTTGAAGAACAAATATTGTAAAAATGTCCATATTACCCGAAGCAATCTACAGATTTAAAGCAATCCCTATCAAACTACCAATAGCATTTGTCACAGAGCTAGAACAAGCAATCCTAAAATTTGTTTGGAACCACAAAAGACCCTGAATAGCCAAAGCTACCTTGAGAAACAGTAAGTTTCTACCCCTTATCTTCTTCTCTTTCTGGGATCCCTATAATGGGAAGGTTATTATGCTTGATGGTATGGCTGAGTTCCAAAGTCTTCTCTCATTTTGCACAATTTTTTTTTCTCGCTCACATGCTCAGCTTGATTACTTCCCATTACTCCGTCCTCCCCGTCACTGACTTGTTCTTCTGCTTCCTCTACTCAGCTATTTCGTCCATCTACTGTATTTTTAATTTCATTTCATGTGTTTTTCATCTCTGTTTTGTTCTTTTTTATCTCCTTGTTTAGGGTCTCACTGATGTCCTCCACTCTTTTCTCAAGTCCAGTGAGTATCTTTCTGATCATTACTTTAAATTATCTCTCAGGCATATTACTTAGGTCTCTTGCTGTGGTTTTGCCCTGTTCTTTCATTTGGGACATATTCCTCTGTCTCCATAGTTTGTCTAGCTCTCTGTGTCTGTTTCTGTGTGTTAGGAAAGTCTGCTACATGTCCTGCTCTTGAAAGCAGTAGCCTTATGAAGAAGAGGTCCTGTAATGCCTTGCAGTGCAGTGTCCCCTATTTACCAGAATCTGGCACTTCAGGGGTGTCTCCCAGGTGTGTTGCTTGCACTCTGGTATTATGGCTGAGCCACTCTTTCCTTTAGTCCAGTCATCTGCAGTGCCCTTCCTTGCCTGTTGTGGGCAGGGTTTGGTCCCTGTGGTGTTAGTGGACCAGTCTGGGGCCATGTTGGGCAGAGTTGAGTCAGACCAGGCGTTTGCTAGAGATGCGGGAGCACCAAACTGCAGGGTACTTTCCCTATGCTGTCCCTTGAGAGGCTTTCATTGGTGTGCAGGGCTTATAATCTGACCAGCTATCTACCCCCAGGCCACAGCTGAGCCTCCATCTGACTCGTGTGTGTGGTTATCCCCTCTCCCTTGGGCAGGAGTCACTTTGGAGTGGTGCTGGCCCTTTCAGGGCTGCTTGCACACTGCCAGGCTTATGGCCCTGGTTTGGGTGGCCTCTGGCCAGCAGCATACTGGAGGCAGCAGATTCACAACACCTTCAGAGGAAAGGGCAAGGAGTCCTTGCAGCACAGGGACTGAGGTCAGCCTGGCTGGAGGGGATAAACCCAGGAAGTGTGGTGGGTGAGGGGGCAGGGTGTAAGTAAAGCCTTGTTGGTTTCAGCAGGTGACCATAATGTGTTTACCCTGGCGGGGGCGGGGCAGGGGAAGGAAATGGCACCTGCCAGCAACTTTGCTCCTGGAGAAATCCCCCAGCAACTCTGAGATTAGTAAATAACCCTCACTCCCTTATGCCCCAAGGGTTGGTTGGTTTCAGCCAGTGATTCTCTTACGTCTTGCCTTCCTAACAAATAGGTATTGTTTCCTGTTCTCTGGCAAGTTCTACATGCAAGTTTAAGCTACTGAAAATGTTATTTACAAAATAACACTGACATTATATGTTCTGTTGTATCATTGAAAAACCAAAAAGGAGGCTCTTTTTTAATTCCATCTTAATATTTCCATAAAACAGAAAGCCCAAGAACTCAATTTTGATGATAGTTCAGGCCTAACTATGTGAGGACGAGACTGATATCTGTCCTTGGCCCTCAGGATTATAAGGGTTAACCTAACTCCTGGACCCTCACGTGGGTCTCTGGGTCCCTTACTACCTCAGTCACAAATAATTTTATCTAGTGGTCAAATATAACATTCGAATCCTCATTCTACTTCTTTGTAGTCTGAGTTTACATTCCAGCCTGACTAGCCACACCACTGAATCACAGGGCTCCTTTCTGCAGTGCACAGAGAAGAGCCTTTCTTTATGATTGGAACGCTCATGGAAACCATGAATAATAAACAAGCAGCTCTAGCAAAATGGACAGCCACTCCTGTGACCCTCCTTCCCTCCGTCCGCCCCTCCCTGGCCTCCTCAAGCTTTGCAAGTCTCTGTAGCACGCTCATGTTAGAACAGAATGTCATGTGTTCTTGCTTATCTAATCTGTTTGGTCCATCTAGCCTCTGTCGGATGGAAACAGGTGTAGGCACAAGAGAAGGGCTGAGCCAGTTGCCTACAGAGCTCAACTCTGCAACCAAGCTCCTCTCTGGCTGTCAGCCTCTGCTCAATCCTGTGACAGAGGATGGGGTTTTGAACCCCTGTGATGGGAGGTGTTTGGATTTGCTGCCTCACGTCAGGTGCTCCTCAAGGAGCCCTGGCAGGCGGCGTTACTGAGGAGAAAGCTGGGCTTGGTTACATTTCTAAGGTTGCCATAGTTAGGTAGCACCGTACACAGCGCACCGCAGCTTATTCTCTTTCAACTCGACAAGCATTTCTGCTATGATGTGACACACGCGCACATTTCTAAACAAACATCCCCCTTGCTCTCTTCAGTTGTGCACCAAAGATAGCAGGGTTCACAGGAGACACAGGGCTGAGGCAGGCCACTCCAACCCTCACAACTTTATTACCAGAGCCTGAATGAAATAGTAATAACCCTAATAAAAAAACACAATGAAAAGGCAAGGTAGATTCCAAGTAAAGAAATACAGCAGAAAATATAGGACTTCATCTTTAAAAATGGGAGAGAATGAAAGGAAGGGACTCAAACAGACATCTGTTCCCCCATGTTCATAGCAGCATTATTCGCCGTAGCCAAGAAATGGATGCAGCCCAAGTGTCCACTGACAGATCACTGGATAAACCAACTGTGATGTATTCGTACAACAGAATATCATTCAGCCTTTAAGAACATTCTGACACAGGCTGCGACATGGGTGAACATTGTGGAAATTATGCTAAGTGAAAGAAGCTGGGCACAGAAGGACAAATACTGTATGATTCCACTTACACGAGCTACAGTAGACAAAATCATAGAGGCACAAAGTAGAATGGTGTTTGCCAGGGACCAGAGGGAGGAGCGACAGGAAGGGAGTTATTGTTTAATGAATATGGGGTTTCAGTTTTGCAAGATGAAAGGGCTCTGGAGGTGGGTGGTGGTGATGGTTGCACAACAATGTGAATGTACTCGATGCCACCGAACTGTTCACTTGAAAATGATTAAGATGGTGAATTTTATCTTCTGGGTAATTTACTATGATTAAAAAAATAAGAAATAAGTATCTTCACAGAAAGGGTGTAAGGGTTTGACACCAATGAGTTATGGGGACAAGGGCAAAATGCACACAGATTGAAAGAACGGAGCAGGGGCACCTGGATGGCTCAGTTCGTTAAGTGTCTGCCTTTGGCTCAGGTCATGATCCCAGGGTCCTGGGATCGAGTCCTGCATTGGGCTCCTTGCTCAGCACGGAGCCTGCTTCTCCCTCTGCCTGCCACTCCCCCTGCTTGTATGCACTCTTTCTCTCTCTCTCTCTGACAAATAAATAAATAAAATGTTCTAAAAAAAAATGAAGAAGGAAGTGTATGAAGGAGGCTGGGGAAGAGGCTGCTGCTCTTGGAGGCACCAAACGCTACCCGTCAGGAATCTCCGTGAACTGGGAAACTTCGGCATTATATTGACATCCTTTCCCTGTTTGCCAGCTACACTGAGCTGAACCACTTTACAGAAACTCAACCTGTAGCAAAGCAGACTATACTACGCTGTCATGACCAAGTTACTCAATCGGGTCATCCTTCCACCTCCTTCTACCTTCCCTGCCTTGGGTTCAGCCTAAATTACCAGAAATGCCGCATGTCAAGGCATCAACCTCCGTGCCCATTAAGCAGACTAGTTTTCTTGAAGCACAGTTTTTATTTTATGGAGAAAACATTCCACTCTTAGTAGTAAAAACATCATTACCTAGCAGGTACTATCTTGCACCCAACACGTGCTTGGTGTTACAGACTCTGGAAGATGACACACTCAACTAAAGGCCTATGGGAAAAAGAATGTATTGGGAGAGATCAAGAATCACCAATATGTTTCCCTCCCTTTATTCCATGTGGAACGCATAGTTTTTCTAGGAAGAAAGCATTTTATGTCTAAACAAGGTTCTCTTAAAAGAGGAACTAGCACAAATGTCCATATTTGGGGGATGTGAATCAGATGTCAGTCCATTGTTGGGATGGGCTACTTTACAGTGTTGCAGAGGGCACACGGGTTGTCAGCACATTGCCAGCCACAGCAGGAAGGGCTCTACATACAAAAGGACATGCTAACTCAATGTGTAATATAACCACGGTGTTTTAAAAATGCCTATGGGCAAGTAAGAAAATTATTGGCAGTTTTTAAAAATATTTTATTTGTTTATTTGAGAAAGAGAATGAGCAGGGGGAGAGAGAGGGAGAAGTAGGCTCCCCACTGATCAGGGAGCCCGACACAGGACCTGATCCCAGGACAATGAGATCGTGACCTTGAGCTGAAGGCAGACGCTTAACCAACTGAGCCACCCAGGAGCCCCAGTTATCGGCAATTTAAAAGAATTTCTGTACACTTTCTACAGTAACATCTTAAAGAACATTTTATAGCCTATATTCCTCTATGTTGATTGTCAAGCTGGTTTACAGGTAATTTCTTATCTTGTTAAGGCTATGTAGATAAAAGTATAGACTACTTAGTTATGTATCTCCTTGGCAATTATATAGTTATCAGTTCCTACCTTTGACTTAAAACCGACACATTTCCCGTCAGCTGCCCACACGGAGGCCACTAACAATCACGGGGATGCTTGGTCAGCATGAAGACAGGGGAGTTGGCAGAATTGGATGATTCACCTTGTGGGGTTTAAAGAGTCGGATGCTCCCGTCCACAATAGGGATGGCCTTGGTGATGGGGCCTGAATGCTTACACTTAATTGGCTGGAATCCCTACCAATCATTTTTGAACTAGGACAGGCTTTGTCACTGAGATCAGGGAAGCTAATCTGTTGCCCGAGGCTCCCTCTACCCTAAACCAGCTGTGGATAGGTACTGCCTAAAATACTATTAACGCACGTTCCACCCTCCTGCCTAGTCCGCCAAGGTTCTCAAATCTATTTCCTTCTTCCTAGCTTCCAAGGCTCTCCAGAAAGTGACCCTACACCACCCGTCGGGTCTTCTTCCTTGTATCTGGAATAGCCTCATCCTCCTCTTTTGCCAACATAAAACTATCTCTCCCCCAGGACCAGGTAATGTTCTGTCTTCCGTGAGGTCTTGGCCAATGTCGTCTGCAAGGATTTACCCTTCTTAGTCTTCCTCACACCCTCCTGGCCAGCACCACCAATTTGGCATCTAGCGGTTCTCTATTTTTTGTTCATGGACATTTTTCTCCACCTGGATTATGAGTGGAGACTTCTCACCCTGGACAAGGACCTTCTGGAAATATGGATTAAGTCATCTGTATCTGCTCTCACTGCATAACTTTTTTCTTTTTCTTTTCTTATTCTTGCTTGTGTCACATAAAAAGCAAAGCCTCATTCTATTAGTCTTTAAGAGCACACGGTATTCCAGTGTCCTTTTTCCTCAGCAAGCACTGGCTTCCTTTCCACTATCCAGGCAGCTCCTCCCCAGTCTAACAAATCCCATCTTGGCTCTTCCTGCCTTTCTTCTCTGACCCCGTAAATTAAGGATTATAGGAAGTACTTCCTAGTCTTTCTCTGCTCTGAGGACAAATCTAGCTACACAAATGCTTTTGTTTGGGTGCCAGCCTCCGTCCTCTGACTCTTCTGGGGGCCTGAGATTATTTTCCCTACTTCTGCTAACAGTTCACTGGGCTTATGTCCTCTGTGTCCTCAAATTAACCAGAACCCTCCAGGAACACACTAAGGAATGCGACAGTCAGCTTCTTCGGACATAAGCCTTTTCTTTTGAAGGGACATACTTCTTTTTTTTTTTCCCCAATTTCATTTATGCATTTGTCAGAGAGAGAAAGAGAGAAAGAGAGAGAGCGCACAAGCCGGGCGAGTGGCAGGCAGAGGGAGAAGCAGGCTCCTCTCTGAGTAAGGAGCCCAATGGGACTCGATCCCTGGACTCTGGCAACATGACCTGAGCCAAAGGCAGACGCTTAATCCACTGAGCCCCCCAGGCATCCTGGATTTACACATTTTAATCAAGTAACCTGTCCATGCCTTTCCACACTCTCTTTTTGTGGGTATCACCGACATCCAAATTCTAAGTGATGTCAGCATTGCCAGGAGTCAAGAAGAAGGTGGTTGGCACAGGTTGCCTTTGACTTGCCTGGTTCCGCATGGTGGCTCATCGCGGTGAATTGCTGTAGCTTCGATGCTGTCTCTCTTCCAATGCCCCTTTCCTCTCTGCTTTCTGTCACCTCCTCCCTACCCAGAAGACATCCATTTCCTCATCCTCCATGAGGTCACAGGTCTACTAAAATTTTAGTCCAAATTTGGGAAGGAATGAAGGATCTCAGGAGAGGGGTCAGCACCTTAAATCTGAAAGCAAGCTCTGGGCAGGAACTGGAAGACAAGGGCACAGAGGTCAAGACCCAGAAGTCGGCTCGTCATCCATGTTGTAACACTGCCACCACCGGAAGCTGGCCCCGCAGGCTCTGTGCCTTCCTGCCCTGGGCCAGCCTGGGAATGGGGAATGGAAGCTCAGTGGCTGCTACACCGAGGGGTGGCAGTGAGGGGCAGGACTACAGCAACCTGCAGGGACCAAAGGACCTCCACGAGCTACTCGGCCGTGCTCAGCAAAGCCTTCTCGGGCCAGCCTGGTACAGCTGGCGCCGTGCAACAACCAGAACAGAGAGCTTGTCCCACTTGCTCCCGTCCTTCTTAAAAAAGATAGCTTGTGTGGAGCACCCAGCATCATAACTGGGATGCGGTGCTGAGTGACGCTGTTCACTTTCTTTTTTTTTTTTTTTTAAAGATTTTATTTATTTGTTCAACAGAGATAGAGACAGCCAGCGAGAGAGGGAACACAAGCAGGGGGAGTGGGAGAGGAAGAAGCAGGCTCATAGCAGAGGAGCCTGATGTGGGGCTCGATCCCATAACGTCGGGATCACGCCTGACGAAGGCAGACGCTTAACCGCTGTGCCACCCAGGCGCCCCCACTGTTCACTTTCTATCCTCTTGTCCTTTGGGCTTAGGATGTGGAGCTTATAGGCATTCTTTATTCGTCCATTTTGATGTGGAAGGACGAGGTTGGAGGAAGGTGAATACCTGCTCTCTTCACATTGGCGTGATGTACCTAATGTATGGGAAATGCGTGGTAAAATGGATCTTGGAATCAGACAGATGTGGGTTCAGATCCTAACTCACCCACTGACACTTGTGTGACCAGAGGTAGAAGACTTAACCTCTCTGGAAACTGAATTCCTACACTGCAAAGTGAGGATAATACTCATGGCCTCACCAGGTTAGCATGAGGGTCACCTGGGATAGAGCACATGCGGTACATGGGTGACACATCTGAGATTCAGGGCGGAGTGGCCTCCCCACCCCACCCCCACTCCCACATGCTAAGAGCCTACTCCGGTCAAGCCCAGACGAGGCACTTCTCACTGACATGACCTTATCTAATTTCAGGGCCACCACATGAAATAGGTATGCTTATTGCCATCTTACAGGTGAGGAATCAGATAACAACTCACCTAAGGACATCCGACCAGAGAGAAAGTATTGAAGCTCCATGTTTCCGACCCCTTTTTTAAGCCCTTCTTCTAGTTTGGAGGGCCATTTCAGAACTTCTGGGACAATCCCACTGCAAGATGTAGCATCAAGTCGCCAGAAATCTTCTGAAAAGAGTACCCCCCCCCCCAGTGTTGGGTGTTCTATGCTTTCATTTGCTGGGTGTTTTGAGTGAAGTGTGGGTAGTACAATGATATCCCCAAGCTTGGGTAATCCGTCTCTCGTTATAACTGATCTCACAGTTCTACAACCTGGGAAGAAAGACCACAACTTGGAAAATAATGGCTTTTTTTAAGTTTAGAAGACACGCATTTTTTTTTCTGCTTTGGGTCATTCATCTTTTAAAAATAGAACTCAGCATCGACTGATCCAAAAATGTAAGAGTATATTAATGATAGTGTCACTGCCAGTCGCTGAAGGCTTTTACCTACACATCACTTCTGTTCTGATGCCCTCCCCTCCCATCCCCACTTCATCCACCACATAGGATTTTTTTTTTAATTTTTTTTTAAATATTGGAGAATGGGAGTGGGGGGAGAAAAAAAAGAGAAAGAAGGAAGGGGAAGGCAGAAAGGGCATCGGGGTGTCCCTCCCAGATCTCTCAACACTTGCAATTGCTTTAAACACTAAGGACTTTCTAGACATTCTACTTCAGGCCCCAGTGACTCTGCCTGGAGGTATTCTCTGGTTTGGAATGGGTCAAAATGCCAGAAAAAAGTGTCCTGGAGCAGCCCTAGTTGGATGACTGCTGGGGGCTACATAGTAAACGCCCCAGTCTTCTTCCCTCTCTTGTCTGCTCTCCCACCAGATAAGTGACCTACACTCAAATCATCATCTCAGGTTGGCTTCTGGACGAGCCCAACCTAAGAAGCAGTTTATAATCAGCCAAGGCCTGGAAACAGACTGCCAGATTTTCAGCAGCAGAAGGCCCCTGTTGACCATGAGTCTCTGCTATCATGATAAAGAGAAGGACTGCCAGCCCCATCTCTTCTCAAATTCCCAGAGGTAGGGAAACAAATAGTCTTCTAAGGGAATCTTTCCATAAATCATGATTCCAAACTCTAAGTCATTCAGGGCTCTGCCAAATTCCTGAGAAATACAGAAAATATATGTTTTTTTAAAAGATTTATTTATTTATTTATTTATTTATTTATTTATTTATTTATTTGAGGGAGAGGGGAGAGTGCAAGAGTGGGGAGGGGCAGAGGGAAAGGGAGAGGGAGAAAATCTCAAGCAGACTCCCTGTTGAGCATGGAGCCTGACATGGGGTTTAATCTCATGACCCTGAGATCATGACCCAGCTGAAATTGGGAGTCAGATACTTAAGTGACTGAGCCACCTGGGCACCCCTATATAGGTTGGCTTTTTTTTTTACAGTAATTATTAGGGTGCCCGGGTGGCTCAGTAACTTGATGTCCAGCTCTTGGTTTTGGCTCAGGTGGTGGTCTTGGGGTGATAGGATCTGGCCTCGAGTAGGGCTCCACACTCAGTTTGGAGTTTGCTTGAGATTCTCTCTCTCCTTTTGCCCCTCTCCAACACACATACACGTGAGCACTCTCTCTCTCTCAAATTAGATAAATAAAATCTTTTTTAAAAATGAAGTAATCGGGGCACCTGGGTCTGCCTTCGGCTCAGGTCATGATCCCAGAGTCCTGGGATCAAGTCCCGCATCAGGCTCCCTGCTCAGTGGGGGGCCTGCTTCTTCACCATCTGCTTCCCCTGCTTGTGCTCTCTCTCTCCTACAAATAAATAAAATAAAATCTTTTAAAAAATGAAGTAATTATCTTTTAAGGAGTAAATTCCAACACTTACACAAAATGTGAATGTGAAAATTTTTTACATATACAGAGAAGGGCATGGTATGTATCATGGGTATTTCTGCCCAAAATGTATAACCTCAGCCTAACATGAGAAAACATCAGAGAAATCCAAATTGAGGGAATAAGTGGTTGGTGCTCTTTGAAAGTGTCAAGGTCATGAAAGACAAAAAAAGACTGATGAACTGTAACAGTTTGGAGAAAACAGTTTAGTTTGACAAGGAAATGTAATGTGTGGTACTGGATTGGACCAGAAAAACATGAGTGAGAAAAACGGTGAATTCTGAATAAAGCCTGTAGATTGGTAAAAATAGTGTTGAATCAATGTTAATATCCTGATTTGGGTCATTGCACTGTGGTTACGCTAGATGTTAACATTAGGGGAAGCTGGGTGAAGGACGTACGGGAACTGTTCTATTTTTGCCACATTTTTGTTAAGTATAAAATCATTTTAACATAAAGGCTAAAAAAAATCTTTCCCTACAAATGATTAACACTGTCCAAAATTGCTCTAACATCAGGACTGTGAATCATAATTGGGAAAAACTTGCTGGAATATTTCCGGTAAAAAGTGAAAAAATGGGGAAAAAAAGGTGCCTGGTCTACCTTTTATAATCACACAAGCTGGAACATCTGTAGTAGTATTTCTAAGTCAGTATTTCTGGGAAACAGTATTCTAAAGGGGTTGTTTCTACAGGGCTCACCTGAGATGCTTGAGCCAGGTGGGCAAATAGCTACATGAAGACCTAATACCCCATTAGCTAGCCCAAGTTAAATGGCAGTTTTGAAGAAAAAGAAAATACCAGACTTTCCCAAAGTGGTGGTTAGTCTGCTCTGAAACAGCACAACATTGCCCTTGAAGTGATACAGGAATTAGAAAACAAAAATTGACAATGTTCACTTAATGATATATCTGCATCTCTTTTTCTTATCCAACTTTTTCTTATCTTAACTCCACAGTTAATGAGAAAAAAGGCAACAACTTTTGTAGGTTGCCCTATTTCTTACCTGCTTAACAAACCTCCGTTAAATACCACCTGTATACAAGGTACTAAGCCTGCAAAAACAAAAGCTCGGATTACTCCCTCATGAAGTATTAAGGGTTTTTGTTTTTCCTTTGTTTTGGTCTGGTTTTGTTTCTCTGTTCTTTTTTTCTAAAGATTTTATTTTTTTAAATATTTTTAATTTAAATTTAATTAATTAACATATAATGTATTATTGGTTTCAGAAGTACAGGCCTGTGATTCATCAGTCGTATATAATACCAGTGCTCATTACATCACGTGCCCTCCTTAATGCCCATCACCCAGTTACCCCATCCCTCCACCCCCAACCCCTCCAGCAACCCTCAGTTTGTTTCCTATGATTAAGAGTCTCTAATGGTTTGTCTCCCTCTCTGTGGTTTTTTTAAGTCATCTCTACACCCAGGGCTCGAACTCCTGACCCCAACTGAGCCAGCCAGACATGTATGAAGAATTCATGTTCTAGCAGAGACTACCTTAATAATGTTGTATAGATAAGCTCTTTAATAGAGGAACGTGAAAAGTATTTTTGGAACTTAGGAGAGAGAAGGATTAGCTCAGTTAGAGGGGTCAAGTAGGGTTGTGAGGTAATAAGGAGGAGTTTGTTGGATATAGAAGGGAGTGTGGACTTGTGACATGTTCAAGAACCGAGGGTGACTAGAATGTACAGGCAAGCAGGGAGTGGCGGAAGATTCAAAAGCCTTACCATGGGGGCGCCTGGTGGCTCAGTCTGTTAAGCATTGGACTCTTGGTTCCGGCTCAGGTCGTGACCTCAGGGTCCTGGGAGGGCGCCCCACACGCCTCAGGCTCTGTAATCTGCACAGAGTCTGCTTCCCCCTCTCCCTCCCCCAATCCTCCTCACTGGCATGCTCTCTCTTTGTCGCTCTCAGATAAATAAATAAAATCTTAAAAAAAAAAAAAAGCATTACCATGGCCCAACTTAACAAAGTGACCTTCGTTAGATTTCCTTTGAACAATAAACGAATTCATTTTATTTATTTGTTAAAAAAGATTTTATTTATTTATTTGAGAGAGAGAGCATGCACAAGCGGGGGGAGCAGCAGGCAGAGGGAGAGGGAGAAGCAGGCTCCCCACTGAGCAGGGAGCCCCATGCAGGGCTCCATCCCAGGACCCTGGGATCATGACTTGAGCCGAAGGCATACGTGTAACCCACTGAACCACCCGGGTGTCCCAAATGAATTCATTTTAAAAATATTGTCACCACTCCTCTTTGAGATGACATGAAACAGAGAAGCTTTCCTGATCATAGAGTTAAAAATGCGGGAGAGATTCATCAGAGAAGTGAATCCTGATCCTTACCAGTAAAAAACTTAGAAAATTAACCCAGATTTTGCTGGCCCACCCTCCTCACTATATTATCATTCTTGGCTTTTTCACTTGACTGAAATGCAGAGATCTGCAAACAATATCTAGCTTAATTTTAGTCCTGAATGTTTAATAAACCACAGATAGCTGTTGCAGAAGGACCTACACACAAACAGAAATACGCATAAACCAAACTTTTGAACAAGCACATTTTACGTCAGCAGAGAGAGGCTGGCTTTAGATCTGTATACATCTGACCCTATTTGTGTTGGGTTCCGGAATCTCTTACCCCAGGTCCCACCAAAACTCTTGTTTATAAAGGGCTTTGAAGATGAAAACTCTATAGTTAAATCACTAGTTCACTTCCAACATCAATGAGCCTTTTATATTTGGAAAATAGCCTCTCTTCCTGTGGAAAGAACAAAGTGTGGATTGATTATCTGAGCGTCACAGCATCTGACAGGGCTCTTGACCTTCCCCAAATTCAACACGGCATTCAAGGATAACAACTGCTTAAATATAAACCAATTTTAACCGAAACTACTAGGCTTGTTTACTAAACATAAAACTGAAGAGCCATTTACCCTACAAATACAAATGTGGAAACTGAAGTAAACGGATTTAACTTATTACGGCCTTTGCAGCCATAGGTTATTAGACTAGGGTTCGAATTAAAAGCCTTAAAGGTGGTCTATATCCGGCATGTTACATATTTTGGAACAAGAATAGATGTGTCAATTAAGTAAATGATTTGAAGTCACATAGCTAAGCAGTCCAGAACCAGGAAAAACCCCCGAGTGCTTGACTCTATGTAATCTGTGCTTTCTTTTTTTCTAGATTGCCAGAGTTGATTTTTATAGTTCCAGTGGTTAGTAAGCAATATTCTGAAATCTTAAGAACCCAATTTCTATGTTTTTCAAATTCAAATCATATATAATTTGGAAAGGATGACTTTCTCCAGTACCTTGATGTAATAGATGGTAGTAAACCTACACAGATTTTCCTCTGAGTTATCATTCACCTGCCAGTTTTTTGCTCCATCCCCATCAGAAGAGCCTTCTGCCCATATTTTCTTCTTAAGTCTTGTTGTGGGCTGAAAGGTGCCCCCTTCAAAAAATAGGTTTAGGGGCATCTGGATGGCTCAGTTCGTTAAGCGTCTGACTCTTGATTTCGGCTCAGGTCATGATCTCAGGGTCGTGGGATTGAGCCCTGTGTCGGGCTCCATGCTGAGCATGGAGCCTGCTTAAGATACTCTCTCTTCCTCTCCCTCTGCCCCCCACCCCAGCTCGTGTGTGCTCTCTCTCTAAAAAAAAAGTAGATTTAAGTCCTAATGTCTTACACCTTATTTGGAAATAGTGTCCTTACGAATGCAGTAAAATTAAAATGAGGTCATACTGGGTTAGGGTGGGTCCTAATCTGTCTGGTGTCCTGCAAAGAAGAGTTTGTACCCAGAGACACACAAGGAGAAGGCTGTGTGGAGATGGAAGCAGGGACTACAGTGATGTGTCTACAAGCCAGGGAGTACCAGGGATTGCTGGCAACAAGCAGAAGCTGGAAGAGGCAAGGAAGGAAAGTCCCATGAGCCTTCAGAGCCAGTGTGGCTCTGCTGATACTTTAATGCAGTCATCCAGCCTCTGGAACTGTGAGAAAATACATGTATGTTGTTTATTTAAGACCCCCGGTTTATGGCAACTTGTTATGACACCCTTAGGAAATTAATACAAGCATGTTATTAAATAAGATGCTAAAATCCATTAAGACCCCAATGGATAAAGGATGTAAAAAGATATTTTATGATGAAAACAAGCAAACAACTATTAAAACAACCACCAAAATATATATATATATATATATTCAGGGGCGCCTGGGTGGCTCAGTTGCTTAAGTGTCGGCCTTTAGCTCAGGTCATGATCCCAAGGTCCTGGGATCGAGTCCCACATCAGGCTCCTTGCTCAGTGAGGGGAGTCTGCTTCTCCCTCTGCCTGCTGCTCCCTCTGCTTGTGCTCTCTCCGTCAAATAAATAACATCTTAAAAAAAAAAAGAAAGAAAGAAAAAATATATTCAACCTTGCTATTTATTAAAGAGATGCCTCTTAAAAGACCAGTGTGGTAGTTTTTTTATTCAAGTAGCAAAATTCAGCCTAATGTCAACAGTCAATGCAGACACCGTCCTGGGAAAACTGACAGGCTACACCGGTCCTAGAGGAAGTGTAGCATTGGTACAACCCTAGCGAGAAACAATTTGTCAGTTATTCAGCAACACTTTCACTATCATCTCTGGGCATCTGATTGGTCCAAAAGGAACAGAGTAAAATTTCAAGAACACACAGTAGCAACAGGCAGGAGGACACATCGGTGAGTGTCAGATTTTATAAAATATAACAGTTTGTTACGTGCCTCTGTGACCCTTCTGGGTCAGAGGACCCACTCTCTGATGAGGCATGTAAAATTCTCAAACAAATGTCCAAGAGCACAAGCACTTCTTGATAATACTTCATATTACGTCTTGAGCAAATCATTATCACTTAATATCCCTTCCTGATAATACTTAAGCTGAATGTAAAGAAGCCTTATTCCAAAATCCTACTCTAATCTTAAAACTCATAATACACATTACATTCTACAAGCCTTTATAGTAAGAGCTATTTCCTCTGTTATAGAATTCATTTCTCACAGAAATCCTCCCAAATTAAACTGAGGCACAGAAATATTTTGCAGCTGAAAGGAGGTCTCTGGACTCACTAGTGGCAATGCCGGGACTAGAACCCACGCCTCGTCATTTCAGTTCATAGCCATCTTGCACTCCCCCGTGACACAAGGAAAGGCTCTGCCCTGACTTTTTCAAGGTTTAGGGAGACTTAGAAGCTAAGTTACAGGTGAGGAAGCTGAAGCCCAAGGAGACTAGGTAATTTTGCCAGGTTCACGTGGCAATGACAAGGTGTGCAAACTTGTCTCTGTGCCACATGACTGCATATCTCATAGATAGCAGAACATATTCCACCCAATTTCTATCAGCTCACACGGATTTGTGGCACGTTAATCCATCCAGCATTCCTAAACCACTATTTCTGGACCTACGGGGCACCAGCCTTGTGCTGAGGGCTCTCCATCCAAGCCCGGTGGACTCAGAGGTCAACAACATTGGTGGACACTGTGGTCCCCAAAGCCGAGCCTGTTAACTTAGCTTTGGGAGGTTCTAGAATTAGAATTTATCGAATGAATTTTCCAAGTATTCTCGTTATTTCTGCCCAGGGTCGTTTTTTAAAAATCAGGCATTTTTGTGGCCTGGCAGTGAAAGACCATTTGGAACCTCAGACAAATAATATCCTGTTAATAATCTGCTTAGGACAACTTCTCTCCCACACACCAGCCCAGCTGAGCTTAACACTCCCTGAACAGCTTCTGAGGCTGTTTAAAGGCAACCCAGAACTTAATTTGGCTCAGGAAAGTGAACGCATTGTTTTCAGGAGATCAAAAGATTAATCTAAAAAGAAGTATCCCTGTCCCCATTGTCTTTCAGATTGTGCTAGGTTTGCAAACTTTTGTGAGAAAATGTGCTGGTCTCAGTCCGCAAAGGAATAGCGCCAGGGGCTCCCCAGCTCGGTAGTATTTACCCTCAGTAAATATCATTAGCATTTCATTATGTTCCCTTTATCCTGCAGCAATTCTCAGGATTAAGCAGAAAGCTGCTGGTGGGGAAAAGGAGTTCTGTCTGCCATGACTGTGAGAGCGGAAAAGTGAAGCACAGGGTGATTTGCAGTCTTGAGTGATGGTTTTTTGTAAAAGCCGAACTCCTAATTTAGGAGATTATTTTAACCTTGAACCGATAGGATTTTATAGGATACTTAAGCCTCCATTGAAAATACATATTCGTTTAAGGTGGGCATGCTGTTTCCTAGCCAGTTTTTGTAAATCTGAGGGAAAGAAAGGCAAAAAGGGAAAGTAGCTTGCTTGCTTGTTTTTTGTTTTGTTTTGTTTTGATGATGATGATGATTAGTTTGCTAAGGCTGCCATAACGAAGTGACACAAACCGAATGGCCAAAATTTTGAACAGAAATTTGTTTTCTCCCAGTCTAGAGGCCAGATGTCCAAGATCAGATCAAGGTGTTGGCAGGGTTGGTCCCTTCTGAGCGCCATGAGTGCAGTGTCTGTTCTGGGCTTCTCTCCTTGGCTCATAGATGGCCATCTCCCTATGTCTTTTTTTTTTTTTTTTAAGATTTTATTTATTTATTTGTCAGAGAGAGAGAGAGAGAGAGCACAAGCTGGGGGAGGGGCAGAGAGAGGGAGAAGCAGGCTCCCCAGTGAGCAGAGAGCCCAATGTGGGACTCCATGTCAGGACCTTGGGATCATGACCTGAGCAGAAGGCAGACGCTTAACAGACTGAGCCACCCAGGCATCCCTCCCTGTGTATCTATCTCCTCTTCCCTTCTATTTGTCTATCTCTTTGTCCAAATCTTCCCTGTTTATAGGGACAGCAGTCCTATTGGACAAGGGCCCACCCTAAGGACCTCAACTAACCACATCTGCAATGACCCTATTTCCAAATAAGGTCACATTCTGAGGTCCTGGAGGTTAGGGTTTCCATATGTGAGGTTTTAGGGGACACAATTCATCACATAACAATGAGGAAAGCTATCCTGAGGCTCATAAAACCACTGAACCGAGGCTTTATACTTCATAGGCTCAGAAGGCAATGTTGGTGCTACAAATTGCTAGGACAGTGAGTTTTAGTTAGGAAACGCAGGGTTTCTCCTCTGGCTGCCTGAGGAGCAAGGAGGGAGGCGGGAAACACTGCTGGGCTCAGAAGGACCAAGTCCTGTCCTGGGGTGCCACAAGCGAGCAGGTGACTTGGGTGACATCATTTACATTTTCCACAGAACATTACCTTTACCAAGAATTTCACTGTCATCTGTGTCATCTCAGTGAAACCTGACAAGGACCCAATAAATGAGAGACCTCCTCTTTCAGGTGAGGAAGTTAAGACCCAGAGAGGCCAAGTGACCAGCCAAGGTCTTAGCACGAACAAGTACCGGGTCCAAGACTATGACCCACAGCTTCTGCCGCCCAACTCCACATCCAGGGTTTACTTCTCCAACTTGAAGACCTGGGTTCCCGGCAGACTACAAAAGTCACTTTTGGCTCAGAATGTAATGTCACATCTAACTTCTCACGAACCTTGGGTGAAAATTTGGGCATATGAGTGAGTGTGCTTGCTTTTCCGGGAAAAGGTCTTAAGTGTTTCATCACTTTCTCGTAGAGGTCAGTGGTCCGTAAGCCAGTGAGAACCTCCAGTCTCTCAGAATGGCATATCCAACAGTTCCTTTCCTCTTTTCCCCTTAAAAACTGTCTCGTCTCCTCTCTCCTGGAAGCATTTCCCAGTGGGATCCCTTTGCTGATGTAGGCCTGCCAAAAAGAGACCCGGGTATCGTTTCAACCTCCACACAGCCGGTGTTACCCCATCTGCTTTGGTGACAAATCACAGCCGGAAGTTGGCCCCATCGCTCATCTGTCCCCTGAGCTGCATCCCAGATCTCCGGGGATGCCACAGCAGAGCTCTTTTCTGCGAAGGTGGCTGGGCACTTGGGTACTCATGGCTTGGCTAGGCCCCTGACACCAACATGACAACTCCAGCAGGCACTGTCTGCCTACTCATTCCTTGGATACAGGCCCAGGCATCCTCATGTATGGGAGGGAAATTCATCGGGCCTGAAGCCACAACCAGTCACAGGGCTTTTGAAGTTCTCTTTGCTTATTTTGCCAGGCAGGGTCCCACCCACGCACCATTCTACCTCTCTCTTCCCTTTGGACCATTGGATACCTCTCCTTATCCACTCTTGACTTCCTGTGGGCCACCACAAATTCCACATGTCCCTGGAAAGTATATGGAATCAGTCTTACACCAGGTTCTGGAACCAGCTGCCTCCTAGACCAGGAAAACTAAGGAGCGCTAGTGAAACACCCAGTCTGTGTGCTGTCCGTCTAGTCTAACACTGGGCTGGAGCCTCTCCTGAAAGCCACCTTCATACAAGGTGTAGTTCTTATGTCCCAGGCTTGATAACTTGTCTTGTTTCCTTGCCCCTTCAGAACAAACCTCTGCTTCCTTTTCCCATTTTCCTTTGTGTGACCCTGGAGCTGTGGTCTGCCCTGTGCCCCAGGTCTGTGGGTGGGGCCAGCCCCCCAGCCATTGCTAAAGTTGCTGAAGCTCTCTGCTCAGCCTATCTCCCCACCTGTTATGGAACTCTAGGACACCTTTTGGTCTACCTACCACCTGTTGCTTGTCCCAGGCTATTGTATTCTTCCTGCACGACCTGCTTTTCTTCCCCGACCTTCAGGTGTATCTAGCACCTGCCCCACCTCAGTAGGAGTATCTGGTTCCGCTTCTAACTCCGTCTTTCCTGTGCCCACTGAAACGAACCCTTCTGAAGCTGTGGGTGCTGGTGTTGAAATTGAGTGCAGTGTTGCAGACATATAGAAATAGAACTTTCTTTCCCAGATTTGATCGCAAATGTCCTAAGAGCTGCTATCTCCACTTAGAGGGAAAAAAAGGGTGTAGCATAGTTGTTGTGGTTTTAATTGGCTCTACTGGGTTAACTCAGTCTCCTTGGGGCAAATCCTGTCTTTCAAGTTTCTCTTTCCCATTCCCTGTGTAGCATTTCAGCACAGGGCAAATTTCAGGGGGGTGGTTGATCTTTGTGCTACCATCTAGTCCACAGAGGCCTCACAGTCTTAGGGTGCCCATGTCTCTTGGTTACACCTGCTGCTGGATCCACCTGTCTGCTGGGATGTGTGGGAGTCCATCAATGATGTTGGCTTCCCTCTTTCACCTCAGTGGTAACATCCATGTATGCTGTGTCCTCCTTGTCCCAACATTAAGTCTTTTATTGTCCCACTAGCTCTCTTTATTACATGCCTGGATGTAGCAATTTCTGGATCCCCCTCCCCCACCCCCATTTACAAGCCATGGGAAACTGCATGTGACATGAAGGAAGCCATGACCCACCGTTTCTACCTTAAGACAGCCGTACAAATAAGATTGGCACCAGAGCCCTCTCTGCTTTTTAGATCCCTCTCTGACCTCCTTGGAGCTTCTAAATATCTGCTCCTCACACTGAGGGTGAAACGGTCCCCTTTCATAGTGCTTGGGCAGACAGACACCATGATGGGATCCCCCCCAGCTGGAAGTGTTCTTAGATTCAGAGAGGCAGGCAGGCAGCAAATGTCAGGGAAGTTGGCAGTGCTGTCCGGGCACCTGCCACAGGACTAGGGATCAGAGGCAAGGTTTCCGACTCCAGTGCTTGGCTAGTTACCAAAAGAGGGATCCAGGTACAGGGATTGTTTGATAAAACTGGGTCTAGTGTGAATCCTAGACCTGAAGATGAAGACAGAGGCCTGTTCCTAGAAGAGGCCCGAGAATAAGGCCAGAACACAGAGCATGATTTGGGTCCTTCGGTGACTTTCCCTCAATCTCAGCATCAAAACAAAGCTACCATGTGTCCAACCATAAGCTTTTCTTCTCTGTAACTGGTTACATTTCATCTAACACGGTTTTGTAAGCTGTGAATCCACATGCAAATACTAATAGCATTGTTACCTTCTGACTTATCCCCTTTCTCTGCTCTCTTCTGGGAACCGGTTACCCTTTGTCAGACTGCAGTTCTAGAACATCGTTTCCTTTATGTCCTCCCTTTCCTGCTCAAGAACCTGTGGAGGTTCTGCTGTTCAGTCTGCACCCCTCAGCATTTTAGCAACTTCTCCCTCTGCCTCCGGCCCACCTTCTTTCCCAGGACTTCCTGCCAGGGCATCTCATGTCCATCAGGCAAGTCCTAGAATTGTCCCACCTTCCAAGAGTGGCAAGTACCCATTTCTGCTTCTAAAAATTATTAGTGCCTACTTTGTGATTGGCACATAGTCATGACAGAGGGAATAAAAATAAAAGAATTCTGGCCCTGACTTCTAAAAAGTTTCCCTTTATGGGAATCCCTTGAAGGCTTAAGTTTCCTTTCCTAGACTTGAATTCCAAATACCTCATTTTCTTAATGTCTTCCAGGCCTGGCCTCATCACGTTAAACCTTTTTTGTACCTTATTAGTAAAGGTATTAATAACACTTTATATAAAACTTTCTATGCTTTTGAAATGTTTTCAAATAATTTTTGGTCTTTAATGCAGCCTGGGAGGTGTCAAGACAGCGATCTCACCCCCAGTTTCACATTCGGGGAAATGACAGCCTGAGGTCACACACTCGTCAATAAGGGCCAGGGGCAGGACTGGAACTTGGACCCTCTGTCCTTTCGGTACAGCCCAGTATAAATCAGGATTGCATTCAGCCAGCCATGCGGAACTGAAGACTGGGTATGGTTGCTTAACCAAAGAGTGGTCTATTTCTCTCCCAACACTGGAAATTTGGAGATAAGCCACCCAAGGCCAACATGGCAACTCCATGATGTCATCAGGTCCGGGTTCTTTCTGTATTTCTTTTCCGTCACACTTGGCACGTGGTTTTCATCCTTGCAGTGGCAAAATGATTCCCACCTCTACGCTCTGTGTTCCATGAAGAAGAGCAAACAGCAAAAGTCAAAATCGTATCTGGAAGCTATTCCTCCTTAAAGCAGCTTTCCTGGAAGCCCCGCCCAGTGACCCCTCTTGCACCTCATTGGCTGAGCCATGTCACATGGTCAACTCTAGCAGCAAGGGAGTCTGGGAGCGTGGGGTATCAAGCTGAACATGTTGGCACCTTGACCCAAATCAGAGCTACTATAAGAAACGGATGGTCTGCTGTGTTTGCTGTGACAGCCTCCTCCTCTACTCCGCCTTCCTTTAGTTCAGGTGGTCACATGGTAGTCCAGCCTCATTTCCTTGTCCTCTCTCACCCCAGTTCCCCACCTCCAAAAGTGTTACACTATCCCGAGAGAGCCAGTCTCCGCAACTGTTGCCCCTGTTTTTCAACAAAACTTCTAGTTCCTCAGAGAAGTGTTAAAAAGCCAACACTCTATCAAAGTAACTAATACAACTCTATGAAAGCTGTGTTCACCCTGGATTTTGTTATATTTCCCATTTCACATATGTGGTCTTCCATAAACCAAAATACACATTCTCATAAGGCATTGGAATGGCTTGTAAATCCCAACATTGCTGCATCCAAACTTTACCTCCTGGATTTCTGCAAGTAGCACAAAATCCCTCTCTCTGATGTGTCTTGATCTAGAACTGTTTCCAGACCCCAGGGATGCTGAAGTGAATGAGACAAGACCCCTGCCTTCCAGGTGCTCTCTGTCTGGGCGGGGAGAAGGTCCAGTGTCCCGGTCAGGTGAGCAGAGATTGTTCTGTGAGTTAGTCGTGCCTCATAGGTCCACAGAAAGGAGGGACACTGGCGTCTGCAGGAATCCAGGAAGCATTGTGGGGAGAGGCAAGAGTACTCTTTCATCCGACATGGATGAGTTATGCCCAGAACGTGGTATGACTTCTACTCTTTTTGGTTGTAAATAAGTGCTAGAGAACTTAAAACCCCACACAGACATTGGTCTTTTCAAAGCAGTCCCTAACTGGACTTTAATAATTCACGCTTTACTCAAAGCATTCTTTTCAAATGCAATATGTTCAAATGCAGTTTCTTTTCTGGGCTACTTTTAAGCATATATGAAAATCTTTTGAATTTGCTCACTGAAAAATCCTTGTCCTTAAGGGGGGGTTTATTTCTGAACATCCGGGGACTCATAATGGAGACAAACGTGTGAACCGGATGGAAGCAAGACAGCGTGTTGCTGCAGAGCTTACCCCAGCTTCCTTTCCAGCCAGTTCACTTGCTCAGGGTCCCAACTCCTTAATTATGTATGTAAAGCCTATAGAGAAAAACGTAAAAATGTAAAAAGCAGTCCAAATCTGAACAGGCCTTTATTTAGGTCCAGGACATCAGTGCGTCCCAAGTTCTGTTGATTTCTATCTCCTCAGTCACAGAAGAAGTGGTTACTTCTTCAAATGTGATGGGGTTTACCCTGAAAAAACGGTGAAACCTTCAGCGTCCTATCAGCACAGGGAACTATCCACTCATCTGTTTAGGGGACATGGATTTGGAACGATTAATCCTACAAGCTTCTCATCTTGTCTGATGAACCCTTGTTCTCAAAGAGGAGTTGAAATGTAGCCTGGGAAGCAGAAAAGTTATCTTCCTTCCATGTGCTTCGAGAATTCTCAGCTTTACTTTTGCCTTTATCCCTGACCTTTTCTCATTTTGTCTCTTCTCTGTATGTGCTTTCTCTCCTCCCAGCTGGACCCTGGGACAGTGGATCAATTCATGTTTGCTGAGCAGTCTCCTTTTTCATCCAATTATAGGTAGGTGTCCATATTGGCTCATACTGGCTACTGGCAGGATTTTTCCTTTTGACTACCTACAGTCTGGGCTCTGTTCACTTAGTCGCCA
Organism: Ailuropoda melanoleuca; assembly: GCF_002007445.2. NCBI lineage: Eukaryota > Metazoa > Chordata > Mammalia > Carnivora > Ursidae > Ailuropoda > Ailuropoda melanoleuca. Next base: position 65,875,753 of record NC_048224.1, read on the forward strand.
GAACTGTTAGCCTTTGTGCAAAGCCACCCTCTGTTGCATCAGCCAGTGGCTTTCCAGTGTGGACTCCTGGGGACTTATGGGGACTTATTTCCCTGGTGTGATTCCCTCACACAAGGCGCTGGGCACGCAGGGAGCTTGGTGCAAACATGCCTCCAGCAATGACAGGCCCTGAAACAGGGGATGAGGTCAGCCTGAGGATTCACTGCCAGCACTGGGCAGAAAGAAAACATCCTGAAGGAAAGGGTGGGGTGCAGCAGCCTCCAGGCCACCTCATCCAACTCTTAGCACTTTCCTAAAATGGTGGGGAGCCGGAGGTAACTTTTTGCATCAGGAAAAGAAAATAGATCATCAGGAAACAGCACATGGAACCAGAGGCTAGGACTCCAGGGTCCCCTAGGGTCCTGACCTTTTGGCCCAGGGTCACAAGACTGTTTTTGTTTTGTTTTGTTTTTTAAGATTTTATTTATTCATTTGACAGAAAGAGACAGACACAGAGAGAGCACAAGCAGGGGGAGCAGCAGAGGGGCAGGGAGAAGCAGGCTCTCCGCTGAGCAGGGAGCCCGATATGGGCTTGATCCCAGGACTCTGGGATCATGACCTGAGCCGAAGGCAGACGTTTCACCGACTGAGCCACCCATGTGTCCTGGGTCAATGGACTTTTAACCCACCACTTCGGTCCCAGAGCTACTGATGGTCTTCAGTCCCGAGGATGGGGTACACAGATAGTGTCACTCCCAACCAGGAGTTGGGTGGGACTGGGCTCAATTCCTAGGAATTCTGCCTGACAAAAATTTGTTGTAAATCCTGAATGCTAAACACATATCCAGCACACAACCCTTGAGCACACTGAGTATATACAGCAGAAACAGCCAGAATCCTCGCCAGGATCGGAAGCCACTAGCTCTTCTCTCTGTCCCAGCCATGGAGCCCTGTTCATGTCATTGACCATCAGCAAATAACAGGGGAATCAAACCGGTGGCTGTTTACCAGAACACACCAGCACTTTCTTTCTTTCTTTCTTTAAAGATTTTATTTATCTGACAGAGATAGAGACAGCCAGCGAGAGAGGGTACACAAGCAGGGGGAGTGGGAGAGGAAGAAGCAGGCTCATAGCAGAGGAGCCTGATGTGGGGCTCGATCCCACAACGCGGGGATCACGCCCTGAGCCGAAGGCAGACGCTTAACCACTGCGCCACCCAGGCGCCCCCACACCAGCACTTTCTAATTAAAGTTTCTAATTTCCTTAGGGCTCCAGTGAGCGGCAGGTCTTTAGAGCCCCTGCCACTCCCAGCTGTAGAAGGTTGAGGGCTGCAAGAACCTGGGTTCTTCCGTCAAACCCCTAACATCTCTCCAGACCAGCCCCAACTTGTGTTTTTAGCAGGGTTTTTTTGTTTTGTTTTTTGTTTTTAATCCTAAAACACAGAAGGTTAAAGGGATCGACCGTGGGAATTTAAGGATTACAGTCAGGCTGGATTCTTGTTCCCTCCCTCCCACACAGGACAAATTTCTCACTAAATGCTTTGATCATTGGATGTTCTTCTGACCTCCACGTTTTAGTGTGGGCTCTGCCAAGTGGACCCTGGCACCAAAGTCTGGACGGTCTCTCTTTTTAGCTGCCCCACCTGGACTTTGATTTCAGGCCTGCTGTGCAGAAGTCACGTTTTAAAATAACATAAATGGTCGTTAGAGGTTCTCAGTAGATGGATGGCTGGGGACCTCAGGGTGACACGAAAGAGGGTCGCTGCCGTCCTGGTGTTGAGTTAGTATGGAATCTGCAGCAGCCGCATGAGATGGTCGTGCTACTGAAACTGTACCATAACCACTTATCCATCATCCTAGATACAGAAAACGATTTGGGGGCACCTGGGTGGCTCAGTCGGTGAAGCATCTGCCTTCGGCTCAGGTCAGGATCCTAGAGTCCTGGAATTGAGTCCTGTGTTGGGCTCCCTGCTCAGTGGGGAACCTGCTTCTGCTTCTCCCTCTCCCTGTGACCCTCCTTCCTGCTTGTGCTCTCCCTGTCTCAAATAAATAAATAAAATCTAAAAAAAAAAAAAAAAAAAAAAAAAAAAAAAAAGATTTGATTTTGGCTGGCAGAAAAAGTAAAAAAGTTTTTAGATCACTTGCTTTCCTACCAGGTTTTAAAGATCAATAGGTAGTAAAAATGTCATTGTATTGGAAAGGTAAGTACGAAATTAATCATTCCAGAAATGACGTAAACTAAAGGCTAGCCTTTAGTACATGGTTTCAGTGGGAGGTAAGCAGGTTCTTATATAGTAGGGCATTTTGATGCTTACATCCTCCTTGAATACATTTCTTTTCTTCTCTCACTCCCAGGGATCCTGTTTCCAAAACAAGGCTGTAGGTCCACATCAATGGGGAGCTTTAAGAATGAAGATTCTTGGGCCTGGGACCAGCTAGTTTGTAAAAGCTTGGTTTGGGACAGGGACAAGAACAGGCTCATTGGTAGTAAGTTATCGGAGCCCTGAGCAGCAGCCAAGGGACCCTCTTGATTGCTCTGACCCGCTATTGAGTTACCGCTCGTTTATCCCTCTCTTCAAACAACTACCCAGAGACCTGGAAAATCTGACCAAGCGTTGAGGTTAGAATCAATTTAAGTCAATGCTTTAGAATATTTTGAAATCTTTATGGAGAAGGTTAGGTAAGTTCCCAGGGAACAGAACAGGCAGAGGCAGAGGTCAGAACAGGTCCCGGATGTCATTTTGTCTCAATGGCTCGACAAGTGCACATACGGAGATCACCCCCCAGAGCATGGGGAAAATGCCCAATTGACATGGAGGAGTCCAAGTCTATGGGCAAGACCACTTGTCTGGAATGGAGCCCTACAGTGTTGCCTGTTGAGGGGCATTTTATTCTCCTGACACCCTGGGACCCTAGAGTTTGCAACTGATATGTTAGAGGTTCTGTCAATCCAGAGCCTCCCCCTACAACTTCAAAGAGAATCCCAGACACCAGAGACTGCGTGCAGCAGGGGCTGGCCCTCTGACTACAAAGCCATTTACAGTCATTGATTTAAGTGCTGTTAGTTAATTACACTGTCATTTTGCCAAGAGAGGAAGAAGTACTTGGATGCGAACTCAACTCAGAACAAAAAGGAAGGAATGAATAAAGCCATAACAGACTTGATGCTTTTCTGTTTTGTTTCCATCTGTAATGTGCAATTTAAATCATCATGCTTTAACATTACATTCAAAGTAAATGTTATGTTTGCTCACAAGTCAATATTTTATGCCCTTTCCGGAATCGGATTATTGTTCAGCAAACACTGATTGGCACATCCCATATGTGCGGGGATTGACTAACACTTTTTTGGAAAACGACTGTAAAGGGCTCTAAGCTGAGCTTGAAGTGACTTGTCAAAATGGCTTTCATTTCTTGAACCCTTCCTGAGCTGGATATCTTCTGTTTCCTTCCTGGGTTCACCCTACAGTTTCCCCTTCTCCAGCCTGCTGTGGCTCTAATGGCTGGCCCATATGGACTACATCCAGGGCCTCCCATGCCCTCGGGCTTCTGGTTGGGTTTGCGCGATGGGAGCACAGCCCAGACTGGAAGGAGGGAGGGAGGGAAGGGATGAGGTCAGGCTGGAGGCTCTGTGGGCTGGCTGCCCTTGACTAAAGGTCATGGCACCTACAAGGCTACCCTCTCTGCCTGCAGGTTCTGGCAATGACGTCTCAGGTCCCTTCTCTGGCCCAGAAATGGTGTCCCCGCTGTTACCACCCCTGGTAGGCTGCCTTCCGCCTTTGCAAATAACTCCGTTATGAAACATTCTCAAGTGTCCCCCTTTCCTGCCATGCTATGACTGACTAGCATTTCTACTGAGATTTTAGTATTATTTAATTAAGTCCTCAAACAACACAATGAAGTAAGCATTACTAACTTTACAGACCCTGGAACTGAGTCTCAAGCAAGTTGGGGATTTCCTCAAGGCCACAAGTGAGATAATGGAAGTGCTGGCATTCCAACCCATTTCTGTTTGGCTTCATAACCTCTGGTCTTCCTATTATAATCTCGGAAGAGAGAGAAGCTTCGTGGTACAGATTAGCGAAAAGCTGCCAAGTTAATAATGAAAACAATATGTCTATTTTTTGCCCTCTCTCCCCTGTTCCTGTCCAGGGAAACTCCAGAACGAACACTAACTGTCACCGGCTTTAGAAAATGACTCAAGTCCAACATTTACGGAGAAGTAATCTGTCAGTTTCTCCAGCTGCTTAGAGCATGGCAGTCATGAGGCCAAGACCTGACCTCAAGCCCCTCTGTTTCTAGTTAGGTTAATGCCGTGGCAAAATGGTTCATAGGCCCCAGCCTGCATCCACCTCTAGCTGCCTCTCCCGGACCCACACCACAGCAGCAAGGGCTCTTGACATCCTGACGGCCCTCTTGACCTGCCCCCATCCCTCAAGGCGGCCCCTGCAGCACAAGAGGGCAGAGAAGGGAGAGAACTGTAGCAGGGTCTTACAGTAGACCCTGGGGCTGGAGGAAAGGATGCCCTCCTGTCATTTCCAGGCTGGGTCAGAGGGAAGGTGCAAGACTCATCCTCCTGAGAAAGGGTACCTGCTCTCTCCCTGCCTCTCCAGGAGCCACGGGGTGGGCCTCAAGCAGAACCAACAGTTGCTCCCAGCTGCAGGGACATTCATCTCTGGGAAAAGGGAGCATGTGAAATCCACATTCCAGAGTTGGCTTCCTTTCACCTCTTATTCATCCTTTATTGACTCTGCCAATTAATTGACCAGATGTTTATTCAGCATCTACTATTTTCAAGAAGAGTGCTGGGCTTCCCATGTCCTTCTCCTGCCTTTTGGCGTCTTCCCCTTAGGTTAGCCAAAGCACTTCTGCCATTTTCCTTGTTCCTCATCTCCAACATGACCTCTCTCTTCCTTCCTACTCCCACAGGAGAAACTCCCATCCCTTGAATCTTGAAGATCCTGGCCACATATGAAGAAGAAAGTCCCTAGTTATTAATTCAGCCAGGAGGACCTTAAACCTACTGGATGTCTAACTGGCAACCATTACAAAGTATGGGAGAGTCAGTTGCTCCTGTGCCACCCTCTACAGATCGATCATTCGCATTCTCTATCCCTGCTGAGGAAGAAATGAAAAGGAGACGTTTGCAGTGCATCTCCTCCCCCCTTTCTAACCTGATCACTCACGAGCTTCTGTTAAAGAGGCAAATCACTTTTTCTATCACCCCTGTTTGCCCTCTGCCCCTTCCCGGGATCCTGAGGCTCCAAATGTCCCTTCCAATTTTCTTTTCCCAAAGCAATGAGGAGATTCTTGTTAGGAGTGAGAGGATGCTTCCCTACTCTGTGTCAAGAGTCCTCTTTCCCCACTTCTGTTAGAGGAAGCAGCTTCCTCATCTGGAGCCTACTTAAAGATTCCGGAAGAGGTGGGCTCTGAGCCATCAAACACCAGGCCCCGAGCATTGCAATACCTTTGCGGCCACCATTACATATTGTGCAAGCTTGAGTTATAAGCAAATACTGGGAGCCTTACAGTGGACACAGGAAGGGAGGAGCAACAGGGAGACAATGGAGTCATTCGGAGCAGAGGGTGGAGAGATCCTCTGAGACCTCCTCTTTGCCTCCACCCTTTCTTGCCCTGTGAGTTTCAGTTCCTTTTGGATCCTTGGCCCCAATGAGGGATCCACTCTCACAAATCTGGGCAGACAGGCTGGAATGAGAAATTTAAAAAAAAAAAACCCGATAATGTTGTAGTAACATCTGGTCCCACTGCAAACATTTGGACAAGTCTTTAGAGAACTATGTTAGAAACTAACAAAATGGGCCAACCGGTGATTATATAAAGATGCAAATAAAAAGGCAAAAACTGGTGTAAACCCCCTCTTGTTTGTTTCAGGGGACAAAAGTACGATGTATACAATACAAAACAACCAAACAAAACTTGGAATGTTTAGTCAAATGGTTTATTTAGCTTTTGAGGCAGTTGAGTGCCCAATATTGTTAGACTTTGAACAATCCACTCCCAGGATGGCCATTTTCACCAAAGTCTGTGAAAGAGCACAGCCTGAGAGGGGAGAAGATCCCATACCCTGCTGCTGCCGGCCAAGGCAGGGCCAGCATTTCCTACCCCCCTCCTCTCTCTGTTATTTCAGACCTAAATAAGGGCTGCGGGTCTAGACCCGGTCCTGAGAGGGCTGTCCACAGCCTGCCTCTCTGGGTAGTCTGCAGCTTAGAGAAAAAAGGGGCCATGGTCCTCCTAATCTGATAGATGGGGAATGAGGGATTCTGCCGCAGCACGGAAAAATATCCAAAAATTTAACTCCCCACCCCCGTCAACTTCTTAAAAACCAAAGACCAGTTAATCATTGGCTATTTTCTAAGAACTCAGGTAACTGCTTTCTTTGGTGAACGTACAGGTGATCTGATGCGTAGAAGACCGCTTCAGCAGGCTCTGCTTGGGGAAGGAGGCTGGTGGTAACCGGCGACAGTTCGGACACATCCCGCCCCTCCGTGCCACACTGGTGCGTACCTGCCCGCAGGCCAAGAGCGGGAGCCACAGCGCATCGCGCCCCACCCAGGGTCGGCCGGCGGCGGGGGAAGTATCTCAGGGGCACCGGCACTGGAGCCTTCCTTTCCCATAACCAGTTTGCCCCGCTTATCTCAAAAGCCCGAAACAGGAAATTTGTTAAGGAATTAACAATGGTTATCTCTGGGTGGAGGAGTTTTAAGTAACTTATTTTCTGTTTTAAACATTCCCCCAGGGGGGCTTCATTGCTTTTGTAATGTTTTAAAAATTAAAAAAATGAAATATTAAAAAGCAAAACAAAACAAAAACGGGGGGGCGGGGCGGAACGACTCCTACTTCCTCTTTATCATTTGTTATCTTGCAGTGTCTGCCCCAGGAAGTTCCCACAGTCAGTGTCACTCTTTGGTCCAGGACGGGGCAGCACCTAATTCCCATATGTAGGTAGAACTCGCTGAACTTTCACTCGTCACACGTTTGGTCCTGTCTCTCCTATTAAACTCTAAATGCCCAGTGGGCACGGATTCCAGGACACGGGAACTGAGCAGTCCCTTCGGCAGCTAAATACGCACACAATTGTTTTAGCTGGTACTTTGATTCTGATTTTAAGCATTTGTAGTAATAACAACAAGAAACTTTTGTGGAGTATTTAGGCCAGAATCTGCCTAAGCACTTCATAAGCATTAATACTCCTCGTGGAACCCTCGGAACTGAGTACAACTACGATCCCCATTTTATAGGTGAGGAAACTGAGGCAGAGAACAATATAGCAATTAATGAGCAGCAGAGCCAGAGCTGAATCCAATCTGACCGCAAAGACCATGTTCTACATGTAGCAAATGGACATAAACTTCATTTACTTTCCTTGAGGCTCTACTGCAGCTCTGCGCAGGGACAAAGGCAAGGAAAGGGCGCTTAGCCATAAATCTTCCCAGAGTCTACATAACAACAGGACCACAGCGAGTAACCTAGGCGACTCACCCGGAGAGTCTCATCTGCAAAGGCAAAGAGCCTTTCGCATTCTGCAACGTTTGCTTGCCATCACGCGCCAATTTCTTGACAATCATTAACTGGGAAATTAAACAGTGGAAGCAGAAGCCTGACTTTCACAAAGGAGGAGCAGACAGAATCCCAGGAGTTTGCGGGGAGGGAGGAACAGACGGAGGCTGGTGTTCCCGACTGCCTTAGTGCCAGCTCCGGATCACAGCAGGGTTGGATCTGATCGTCTCCCACTAAAGACAGCTGGCATAAACCAATCAACAGAACAAGGGGCCATTTGGTGATTGTTTCTAGTTGCTGTGTTGTTGGGGGGGAGTAAGTAAGAGACTACAAGCTGTTTGAAGAGCACTTCAGCATTTGATCCCTACTCATCATGCTAACAGGAATTCTGTCTAAACAGCCTGGTATTTCCCAGCAAGACATTTTCTCAGAGCATTGTTCTAGTGACCCAGAGAGGTAGTTTATCTGCCCTGCAAGCCTGTCCAGTTGTCTTGGGCTTTTGAGGTCGCCTTCCCCAGCTCTGACCAGTTGGTGGTGGTTCAGCTCTCAGGAGAGCTGTTGATGGTGAAGACGGGAGATAAGACTCCGTGCTGCGGCAAGTTCAGATTCTTGGCTGAATGAAAAGGCACAGACTGGGAAAAACTTGCAAAGAGGTTCTGTTCCTCTGAGTGACTCATTGGCTGCTTTTGAAGGACCTTTTTCTAGTGACAGCTGCTCACAGCAAGCAAAGGTTATCATGACGTTCACCACAGTTGGAGCAAAAGGAGTCTCTAGAAGAGGCTGTGATAAATGCCCCACAAAGGTGATTTCCTAGACGTCTGGGTCCATGAGAAAATGTCTAGCAGCTGCTGAGAAAAAAAATGAGTATTTGCAAAGGCAAGTTTGGTCAATATTTTTTTCACTCTCAATATCAATTTGAAAGCTTTGCTGTTGAATTTGTGTAGAATTTTCTTCTTTCAAAATGGTTCTGGGTTTATTTTTGTCAGGAATTTGGTAAGAACTTGAAATCGATCACAAAAAAAGAGAACACTGCCCTGGGCTTTTAGCGTTTCAATTCGACCCCCCAAACATCTTTCCTGGCCGGACCACACACTGGCCACGTGACTGTAGGCTAACGACTTAACCTCTCTCTCCAAGGCTCTATGGTTCTCTCTGTAAGATGGAAATGCATGTTGGTATCTCCCTGATGGAGCTGTGAGAATTAGATGAAATCCTTTTAATGGACTAGCTCATGGTGAGTCCCAAATAAAAGTTCTCTGTAATGTTGCTGTATTGTCCTTTATCCAGAGGAAATTATGTGCTGGGCACTAGGCCAGGGGCTAGAGATGGGTGAGACCATAGTGTGCCCCCTCCTCTCAAGAAACAGGCAAACACAGTGCTTCAGAAGGTCTGGTCCCCGAGGCAGCAGCACCAGCATGAACACAGACTTGTTGAAGATGCAGATGCTCGGCCCCACCCCAGACCCACTGACTTCGAACCCCTGGGGGCCGGGCCCAGCAATCTGCCATTTACAAGCCTCCAGGTGACACTGGGACCGCTGAAGGCTGAGAGCCATGACAGAATGAATGGGACACATCTGATGTGTATTTGGTAATGATTCTATGCATCAGGGAATTTAGTTTCCTGTCACCAGTGCCATGATCACTACTAGGAGGGGTACCCGATCGACCCAACTCATATTCGAAATTAAGTTTGGGGCTCTGCGGTATTTTCCCATTGAGGAAAATACTCAAGTGTCTTTTTAAAAATGCACTTATTTTTACCATATCAAAAGTACAGACCAAGAGGACCTTCATGATCATTTCCTTTTCTGTGGTCCTTCAGGGCAAAACGTCCATCTTCTCCGCTGAGAGAATGTCTCTAGAAACTTCTCGGTCAGTCTCCCGGACTCAACCTGGGCTGGGTTCAGAAGCAAACCAAGAAAAGTTTAACTACTCTTGAGCAACTTCCCCAAAAGCAAAAGTCAAAAATGGGAGACATCATGTGAATCCAAAACATAAAACTGCGACGGATGTGGCTTTGTTCTTGAAGCAATGTAGCAGCCAATCCACAGCCTGATACACCAGGAGAGGGGCACTGGAGGGAGGCCCCCGGCCCTAGTGTGTGCTGTTCCTTCTTTTCTGTTCACTAAATGGTCTCCTGAGGTAAAAGCACTATATTCCTGTGTTGAGGTAAAGCAGTGACTTGCTACATAAACACACACACACACACACACACTGAATGCCTTCATATTTGTTTCCAGTCAGTTCCAACACTGAGGGAGCAATGAGGAAAATTCACTATCAGATTCGACAGACCACCAGAAAGACGAACAACAATCATCCTTTTGTAGACTTTCAAGGACTGACTAGCAGTTCAAAAGCTATTCCGGTCCAAAGCTATTTCTGGAGACCATGCTAGTCTTGTAGCACGTCTGAATCAGAAAACCTAACCAAAGTCTACATTTGCCGCATATGAACTGTGAACTTCTCAAGTGAGCCCTGTGAGAAGTTAATTATTCTTCCACATTCAGACACATAGAAAACATTTTCGTGACTTAAGCCATCTGCATGAAAGCTCAAACCCATAACCACAGAGAATGCTTTGCAAACTTACAACATATCCTCCATCCTTGAGCTGCTGTTTATATAACTTGCTTTATTTTCTTGTTTTATTTAAAAAAAATAACAGAGTAACAGAAGTAACTTATTAAACACTCATTTAAAAAAAAAGAGTTGATGTCACCATTAACAATGGTTTGAACCAAAATAACTTTTGCCTAAAATATTCGATAACTGAGGTAAAAATGTTTTGGTATATGCACAAATTGGCTTACAAAACTAAAACTTAAAATGGATGTTGTCCAGACGACCTCTGTAGGAGGGTTCCAGGAACACGTTAGGGGAGAGAACGCCAGGAAGGACCTCAGAGACAGCATCTGTCCTGCTTCCTGGGAGAGGCCACCCCAGTCACCCAGGCCTCCAGGAAGTCAGGCTCCCTTTCCTGTACGTCATCACAGTAAGCAGCCCATCCCGTTAAGTGGCATCTGTCAGAATGAACTACAAAACAGCAGAATTCTAGGAAGCACTCAAGGAATATCTGAACCATAAAGAGGAGGCCTTAGAGACAGGGTGGCAGAAAAAGCATAAGAGAGTAAATGCGTGGGTGAGAACTGGCAGCAAGAGCAGCCAAGATCAGATACCACAACGAGACACTGAAGAACTTGCAGAGAGTCAGAGCCCCCAGCCCAAGGAGATAAGAAGCAGAGAGAGACTGCAGATCACAAGTGAGAAAACAGTGTAGGATCGAGACTTACAATAAAGCTGCAGTAATTAAAACGGTATGGTAACAACCACAGAGACAATCAGACCAAGGGAATAAATAAGGACTCCAAAATCGACCCCTGTTGATGTGATAAATTTGTCTATGGTGAGGTGGTAGGGGAACATCCTGGTTAGAAACTGGTAGGACAGCAAACCACAGGTAAGATCTGTAACGAGCTATTTGTGTTTAATGGATCAGAACATTTAGTTCATTTATTCAACAAACATCGGCTGTCTTTTTGGTGCCTGGTGCTACACCAGGCATGGAATTGCAAAGACAGATAAGACACGGTGTGCCGGCGCTGACATACTGGTTGGAGATAAGACGTGTACGGTTAATTATAACACAGCATGGTAAGTGCTGCAGAGCTATGAAGGGCTGTGGGAGCAACAAGAGCAGAGTAGCCAACTGACCTGGCAAGTTCTGGGGAGGTTTTCATTGGGGGTAGAAGACGTTTCAGCCAAACCATATGTCTTTGTGTGCAGTGCCAGAGGAGAAGCCAACATGTCCTCACTGGTGTCCTGCCATGAACATGGTCCACAGGTCTGCAAGAAGGCACAGTGGAAAGGAACACAGAAAGGTAGGAATGCTGCTACTTTAAGTAAGAGCATCCTGGAGGCCAAGGAGAAAAGTGTAACCAACCATCTGCACTGTTGCTGCTAAGTGATAGAAGAGGAGACCCAAGAGCTATCACTTAGCAAGTCTTCAAGGACAATAATCCTTAAGTAATTCAGAATGATCTAGAGAGGAGCACCTGGGTGGCTCAGTCGGTTAAACCTCTGCCTTTGGCTCAGGTCCTGATCTCAGGGTCCTGGGATGGAGCCCCACTATGGGCTCCCCACTGAACTTCTCCTTCTCCTGCTGCCCCTCCCCCTGCTCACGTGTGCACACTCTCTCTCAAATAAAAATAAATAAAATCTTTATTTAAAAAATGATTTCGAGAATGGAAAAGTGAGAATGCTCCTCCACTAATTGGGGAAATCTTGTAAAACCTTAATAACGTGATAACTCTGATAAAATCACGAGTCAGTCCAGATTAGGAATATGAAGGCAAAATAGCAGAAATAAGATATTAGCAAATAAATCTCAAAAATGNGTGAGAATGCTCCTCCACTAATTGGGGAAATCTTGTAAAACCTTAATAACATGATAACTCTGATAAAATCATGAGTCAGTCCAGATTAGGAATATGAAGGCAAAATAGCAGAAATAAGATATTAGCAAATAAATCTCAAAAATGTATTTTAAAAAGCTATCATTATTGTGATAGTGTTATATGGTGACAGATGGGAACTACACCCGTGGTCAGCAGAGCGTCATGCATAGGCTCGCGGAATCACTAGGCTGCGCACGTGAAATTAACATTGTGTGCCAACGATAGTTCAGTAAAAAAAAAAGAGAGAGATATGATCAAATAGGAGTTGTAATAATAGTTTCACATTAGAAAATTTATATGCAATTCACCTCATTAAGAGATAAAGCGGGGGAAAAAAAAGTATGGTTCGCTAAATGCAGCAAAAGTATTTGAACACTGATTTCACCATAAAAATTGTTAGTAAACTAGGAACACAAGCAACGTTGATGAACTTTATATAGGGCATCCATCAAAAACCTAGTGTAAATATTGTATTTGAAGATAAAACATTAGGAGTTTTCCTTTTAAAGAAAATAGCAAAGATACCTTATTGCTACATCTTTTCAAAATTATAAAAGTAATCTAGCCAGGAGAATAAGACAAGAAGAGGAAAAAAGAGACATAAAAATTTAAAAGGAAGAGACAGCTGTCATTACTCACAGAAAATTATAACCTAAATTAAAAAGACCAAAAAACAATGAGATTTACAATGTTCTTGGATGGGAAGACTCAATATCACACAGAGGGCAATTTTCTCCCGAATAATCTAAAATTCAGTGCAACTTCAATCAAAAGTCCAACAGGATATTTTGAGGAAGTTTATAGGCTCTTAAAATGGATGTAGAAAGTAAAGGACCAAAGACGACTTTGAAGAAGCAGTGAGTCTGACTTGTCTTATTTGAAATGAAAACTTATAATAAAGCTGTAGTAATAAAATGATATGGTAATAGAAGGGATGATTAGAGCAATGGAATAAATGGAGAATCCAAAATGGACCATGTTTATTTGATAAGTTAGTACTCGGCAAGAGGGCATTAGAACTTAGTAGAAATAATCAGGGGCGCCTGGGTGGCACAGCGGTTGGGCGTCTGCCTTCGGCTCAGGGCGTGATCCCGGCGTTATGNATTTGATAAGTTAGTACTCGGCAAGAGGGCATTAGAACTTAGTAGAAATAATCATACCATAAATAAAAATAATTCTAGCCAAATGGAGAAATAACTAAATGTTCAAAACTGAAACTTGAATAAAACTTTTAGAAGCAAGCAGAATGTACATAACAGTGGGGTTGAGGAAAGAGAATTTTGACAAGACAAATAAAGCACAAATGATGGAGAACAAAAATGATAGATTTGGTACAGCCCCCATGCAAGGGTGGATTNAAAGAACTTAGTAGAAATAATCATACCATAAATAAAAATAATTCTAGCCAAATGGAGAAATAACTAAATGTTCAAAACTGAAACTTGAATAAAACTTTTAGAAGTAAGTAGAATGTACATAACAGTGGGGTTGAGGAAAGAGACTTTTGACAAGACAAATAAAGCACAAATGATGGAGAACAAAAATGATAGATTTGGTACAGCCCCCATGCAAGGGTGGATTCCAGGCGGCAAGATCCATGTCAGAGAGAAAATAATGGGCTCCTGAAGTAAAATACTAGCAATAAAGGCAAAATATAGTCTATTTTGTTAGAATTAGAAATGTTTTTTCCCTAGTCTCTTTTCTTATTCTTATTAAGAAAGGAGTCAAGAATTATGTTATAATCACAAATAATTCAAACGTATTCAGTCTTTAGCAGAGGTCCAGAAATCTTGGTGGTAGCTTACTCAAACCTTCACATCCTTACCTGAAGTTGGTTATTGACCGGGAAGATTTGCCCTTCCTTTGTGTCATTTGCTTTATGGGCTATAAAATTATCATCGTATTATCATACATTAAATATTTATTCCTAAAATAGCTTGTAAGCCTGTCACCAGCAAGGATGTGTTTACTTCATTCCTGTGTCCCCAGGATCTAGCACAATGCTCGGCACCTGGTAGNGCCTTCACATCCTTACCTGAAGTTGGTTATTGACCGGGAAGATTTGCCCTTCCTTTGTGTCATTTGCTTTATGGGCTATAAAATTATCATCGTATTATCATACATTAAATATTTATTCCTAAAATAGCTTGTAAGCCTGTCACCAGCAAGGATGTGTTTACTTCATTCCTGTGTCCCCAGGATCTAGCACAATGCTCGGCACCTGGTAGGAGCTCAATAAATGCTTGATGAATGAAAACTAGGAATTTATCCCCAAACTCTGCTTCTCCCCCACGGTCCTCTAGGTCTTAGCAGAGTGTAGGCCCAGATCAGGGGGATAACAAATCCTCAGCGCTAATGCGTTTCAAGAGAAGCTCATGGTCTCTACAGAAGCTCAGGAAGGTCCAAGTGTGTGGAGTTGACCCACAGACTTATTTCAGTCTTAAGTGAGTTTGGATCTAGTTCCGTCAGTCTTGGCCCTGAGATGCAGTCCACTCCTCAGGGTCGTTCTCACTTTTCCCTTATTCCTGTAGATGCCACTGGATAAAGTGGAATAAAGTCCAGTCTAGACCCATTTCCCTCCCTTCCTTTCCCTCTCCTTGACCAACTCTCTCAAACCTGGAAGAACTGAGGGGGCTCTAGGAGAGGCAGGCTTAGCCAGCAGGAGAACATGGCTGCCTGGATTCTATATGCTCCAATTCTGACTCCTCCCACTTCCTCTGTGGGCCCCCAGTACAGGTAAAGAAACAGAGTGCCATTATTCTTCTACAGCTGGAATCACATAGTTAACAACAAAGTCAGCAAACAATGAAAATAAGGCATTTTTGCCTGTCAAATTTGTGAATTTAAAAGTATAATAACATCCAGGGTTGGAAGAAAATTAGTACTAGAATTGAATGGGAGTGAAATTTGATATAAATTTTCTGTAAAGGAGTTTTACAATGTGTATCAAAAGCCTTACAAATGTGCAACCCTTTGATGTAGTGATCTCACTTCTAGACATGTATTCCCAGGAGATGGTCCTCAATGTCCGCCGATGATACTAACAAATATATTCACTGCAGATTAGTTTACTAGAGTGAAGTTTACAAGCAAACTAAATGCCCAGTATTGGGGTGCTGATTAAGTAAATTACAGTCTATCCATACAATGGAATACTGCGCACACATTTAAAAAGATGATGATGTAGGAAATACTTCAAAACTTATGGCTAAATGGGGAAAGAAGCTCTGAAAGGGTGTGTATAGTGTGAGCTCTCTTTTTCAAGGTTCCATAGGTTTTAGCTCCGATTCAATATGGCTGACTCAGGACAAGTACATCATGTATGTGTACTGGAGAGGGGACTGTCATCTGTAGGAGAGAGATTTTAAACATTTCTGGAAGGCAAAGCAAACGCAAACATGTTGTTGCTTAAAATTGAGTGGAGTAGGGGCACCTCAGTGGCTCAGTCGGTTAAGCATCTGCCTTGGCTCAGGTCATGATCCCAGGGTCCTGGGATCGAGCCCCACATAGGGCTCCCAGTTCAGCAGGGAGCCTGCTTCTCCCTCTCACTTTGTCCCTCCCCCTCCTGCTCTCTCTCTCTAATAAATAAATAAAATCTTTAAATAAAACAACAACAACAACAACAATAACTGAGTCCAGCAAACTGCAGCCCAGAATACTCACAGGAGGGAGTGAGGGAGTAGGGAGAGGGAGCCAGTTTTTCTGGCAAAACCCCAGGGAAGCTCTGGGCTTGGGGCCAATAGGCTTACAGAGTAAGAACAAGGAAAGGTGCTGAAAAGCAGGAACAAATTGGAAGTCTGCCCACAGAGCCACAGCACGTCTCCCCTAGTCCTGCGTGCTATGGAAAGGAGCCGGCATTTACTCCCCAGCTCCAACAGGAGGGTTCTTCTAAAGAGAAATTAAATGAACCGTGGAGGGAGACTTCCCCCTGGAAGGGTGAATGTCTGTACAAACTCACCAGGAAGCAAGGCCCTACATTCAGCAGGCCCTGCCCCAAAGGCAGACTCCCCAGTGAGGGTGTGCCTAACAGAGAGGCAGAGCCTCACATCCAGAATGATTAACTGAGGCCTTTATCCTGACATATCGACAGGTGACGGCTCACTGAGGGGTCAAGTTCAATGTTGAAGAAACAAGAAATGGAAGTTTCAGTCTAGGTACAAAGGTGGGAAGGTAACCAATGGAAGGACGGAGCATAGTAGTGGTTAAAAATGAGAGAAGAACTAAGGAGAATGCCAATGAACCTCTTTCATACCAGACACTCAGAAGATACCACTGGAATTGATATATTAATGTGTCAGTCAATGAGCAACTGAGGAGTTACGAGAGTTGCCACTGAAAGGTCTAACACAGAAATGACTACAAGGGCTTCATCTTTCCTACACTGATTCTGTTTTTTATTTTTATTTTTTTTTTACCACGTATATATACAGCTTCAATAAAATTTTGAAAGTAAAGGGAAGAAGTGGGGCGCCTGGGTGGCTCAGTCCTTAAACGCCTGCCTTTGGCTCAGGTCGTGATCCCAGTGTCCTGGGATCGAGCCCTGGGTTGAGTCCTGCGTTGGGCTCCCTGCTCAGCGGGAAGCCTGCTTCTTCCTCTCCCACTCCCCTTGCTTGTGTTCCCTCTCTCGCTGTCTCTGTCTATGTCGAATAAATAAGTAAAATCTTTAAAAAAAAAAAAAGTAAAGGGAAGAAAGTGCATATAGAGATTATCCTTGGGCTTTTCTATTTCTCATGTGGAATTCGGAGACATGTTAATATAATAATGTTGGAGTCCTCATCGAAGTACCTTTGGTGAGAGGATGATTCTTCTCTATGAATTTCCAGAACCACAGAATTGACATCACTTATTTGTAGCTTTTTCCAAGAGAGTCAGCGTACTTCATTCAAAAGGTAGTACGTTTACTTTTGCTTTTATTCCTTACTGGGGCCTTAGGTTGGCTGCTTGGTTGTTTTCAGCTTGGCAAGCCATTTTCCTGGCTTCTTGGGACTACGCAGTACTGGTTTGCATTATGAGTGCTCCTGTCCCTGGGTCCGGCTTTCATTGTCGCTGTGCACATAGGACATTTTCACCAGCATTACCAGGGACCTGGGACTAAACAGAGAGCCGGGGCCTCAGAATGTTTTGTTGTGAAAGGGACACTTTAAAGGAATATCTGAGCACCCAGCCATTTTGTGATCTCATATTTCCTTCTCCTCCTTTACTTAATATATCTGCTTTAATTTCTAGTATTTCCTTCCCCTGATGTATGTAAAAGCTTTATTTATTCCCTCCACTACTCTGGCAAGCGTAAAGTCCCTCCCTTTATCTTCCCTTTTTCTCCCTTTATCTTCCCTTCATGTTTGTGCTTAATCTGAAGGTTCCCAGAAATATTGTTTTCAGAGAGGAAATGCAACTAAAATCCTATCAGTCAATCCCTCAAATGTTCAGAAGGGTCCACAGACATTAGCACGTGGTTACCTTTTGAATTCACGTTCCCACATTTGTTCAAATGCACTTGATCCCCTTTATCTGGAATCTGTAATGAATTTAGGAACAAGATTTTTCTTTTGTTGTCTCTTTCTGTACAAGATTACCTAGCATGCCCATTGCTTTTAACAGGTCCTTGGTTTTATACCTGCAATGTGGAATCTCTGTAACGTGGACATGGCCCTCACCTTGAACTTGTTTGTGAAGTCTGCTTCAGAGGGAGAGCCGACTCTACGGGCCCCAGCACCAGCACAGTCCATGTTGGAAATGAACAATTATTGAATTGTTGCTACTTAGACTCAGTGAAACACAATGTGCGTGTTGTTCTGTGAGTGCCACTAGCTGACTGGCCCACTGCTAACTGATCCACCAACAGGGCTGGTCTCTGCTGCACAACTGCTCAAGTGAAGTGAGAGGAAGTACAAGAAACCAAAAAATCTGTCAGGATTCCCACCAACTTCAATGGTGGAATAGTTCACATTTTCATATATAAAGAAAAGTTGTGTGTAGAGAAAAAATAACTCTCAGTTTCTAGCAGATGGAAGATGGGAAAGATTTCTGTTAGTTGGTGTTAACCACAGACTGGGGGGCTTAAATAACAGAAATCTATTTCCTCCTAGTTCCGGAGGCTAGGAGTTCAAGATCAAGGGGTCAGCAGGGTTGCTTTCTTCTGAGGCCTCTCTCCTTTGGGGTGTAGATGGGCCATCTTCTCTTTATGCCTAAAGACCACGTGTCTTCCTTCTGTGTATGCACCTGTGTCCTGATCCCCTTCTCTTAGGAGGACGCTGGTCATATTGGATTAGGGCCCATCCTAATGACCTCACCTTAACCTAATGACCTTTTTAAAGACCCTACCTCCAAATACAGCCACATTCTGAGATACTTGGGATTAGGACTTCAACATATGAATTTGAAGGGGTGGAGAGACATAATCCAGCCTGGAACAGAGAGCTTTCATGTTCTTTACATTTCTATCCTTTCCATTTCTATTCTCCTAAGACACATTCTCTGTAGGCTTATTATTAGTTCTTATTTCATATACCACCCATTGTTTTTTCCATTCCTCAACATGTATTTATTGAGTTTCCATAATGCTGCCTTACACTGTGCTTGGTGCTGGAGACCCCAGGGTGACTCCTGCCACTAAGCAGAAATTGACATGTAAAAAACAAACCTAACAGGCCAATAAATACTGTCATGGAGGTTTGAATGACATTTTGTGGGAGCTCAGAAGACCACTGGCTTCCATCCAGGAGCAAACAAGTTTGAGCACAGAAGATGACAAAGAAGAAGCTCTTAAAATAATGAATATGAGATCATCAGGAAGGGAAAATGGAGGTAAGATCATTCTAAAAGACAAGACTAGGAAATACAAAGTACAGAGCATTGAAAGTATGGCAGAATCTTTAGGTGTAAGCTGGGGGGCTAAGGACAGGGAGGAAACAGAAATGAAGCTGGAGAGGTAGGTTGGAGCCAGGCTAAGAAATCAGGACTTTAGACAGAGAAAGCCAGTCAATATTTTAACACATTAATTAGCTAATAAATTAATATTAAAATATAGGTTTCTGAGCACCTATGTGCAAAGTACTGTTTTTACGTTATCTAGGCAGAGGCTCAATTAATTGCCTTGCGGGCTGGACTCTTTAACTCATCAATGACAGGACCTTTATCTAAGACTTCATTTGCATTCCATATGTCCCTATCATCACCACTATGAGGGAATAAATGAGTTAAAAAAAAAAAAAAAGGAATCCTTTTCTTCCTCAGAAACTATTATCTCTATGCCTAAAAAGTGTCCATGAAGATCAAGATACTTGCATATGTAGACACATAGAAAACACTTTCCCTTACATGTATATTTAAGGGAAAGTTTTGTAAGAATGGGTAGATTTATGCCTACTTTAAGTATTTCCCTCAAAACCCATTTAAATACTGGGTAGACTAAATCATTTCTTCATTTTACAGAACAAGGATCTCTTTAAATTAACATTAAGTGAAATCAACTGATCCTTTTTGTCAAACGCCAAACTCTCCCTAAAAAGGTTCTGTTCGATCTTTATACCATTCAACAAAGCAAAACTACTCACCCTAAGGTGAAATTCCCCTACTGGAATTTTCTTAGCATTTGTATATATGGTGGACATTCTCAAACTTGTTATGTATTGCTAACAGTTTCATGTGAATAATTTCCCTTATAAAATCATTAAAAGTGGGGCACCTGGGTGGCTCAGTCGGTTAAGCATTTACCTTCGGCTCATGTCATGATCCCAGAGTCCTGGGATTGAGCCCCACATTGGGCTCCCTGCTCAGCGGACAATCTGCTTCTCCCTCTGCCACTACCCTGCTTGTGCTCTCTCTCTCTCTCAAATAAATAAAATCTTTAAAAAAAATCATTAAAACTACATTTTATCCCCCCATTGCCCGCAGGGCCTGACGTACAGGAAAATAATGACAAATATGGTATATAGTGCCAGATACTTTATGTATATTTGACTCATTTAATTCTTATAATCACCTATGAGGTCTGTGCCATTATTATCTTTATTTTAAAGATGTAAAAACAGAGGCATAAAGCTGTCAAGCAACTCGCCCCAAGAACCATGGCATGTAAATGGCAGGTGGGATTTGAGCCGTGTCTGGCTGTAGAGTCTGACATCTTGATCCTTGTTATGCTAGTTAAGACAGTTTCATAAATATTAGTTTATTAATCAGTCCATCATCTGAACCCCTGGATTGTTGTTAGGACTGATTCCGCCCTGAACTCACGCAGCTGCTGGATAAGAAGGCAGCAAAGTGTTGGGCTCATCGGACAGTGCCTGGCAATGCATTCCACCACCCCGGGCCCCACAGCTCTGTCTCGGAGCACAGCTGTACAAGGTCAAAAGACCTGTGTGTGTGTGGCTCTGGGAAGCAAGGGAAGAGACAATGTCCTGCTTTCTTCTCCCTGAGCACCAGCAGATACATCACCAAAGGGCTTTTGTTTTTATAAACATGGCTCAAAGAGAATATAAATTGAGAATGGTGGTTATAATTTAAGTTTTTTTTTCCCTAAAACTATGAATGGTAGATATAATTAATAATAATAGCAACCATTTATTGAAACCCACGGCAGGTACTAGGCCAAGTGCTATACTGCATGGTCTCGTTAATCTCCGGGGCAACCCTAAGCAGTAGGAACTCATCTCCCACTNCCCTAAGCAGTAGGGACTCATCTCCCACTTAGGAAAGTGAGGCTCAGAGGCTAAGGCCAAGCAGCTGTACACAGTAGAGCCCTCCTCTTCCTCCTCCCCTCCTCTCCCCCTCCATTCTCCTTCTGTCCCCTCCTCTCCCACCCTCCCACTTTAGCCCCTGTTTATCTGTTTTTCTCTCTTTCCTTATAAATTGAAGTATCAGTGACACATAGTAAAAACCATTTTTTTTCCACTGTTAATTTTTTTCTGGAAGAAAATGGCATTGTAGTTATGTATTTTCTTTTAAATCTTTATTTCTTAGAGATGTACAATAAAGTGTTTATAGTGAAATAATAAGATGTCAACCCTAAAATACTCCAGCCAAANGTTTTTTCCCCTAAAACTATGAAGGGTAGATATAATTAATAATAATAGCAAGCATTTATTGAAACCCACGGCAGGTACTAGGCCAAGTGCTATACTGCATGGTCTCGTTAATCTCCGGGGCAACCCTAAGCAGTAGGGACTCATCTCCCACTTAGGAAAGTGAGGCTCAGAGGCTAAGGCCAAGCAGCTGTACACAGTAGCCCTCCTCTTCCTCCTCCCCTCCTCTCCCCCTCCATTCTCCTTCTGTCCCCTCCTCTCCCACCCTCCCACTTTAGCCCCTGTTTATCTGTTTTTCTCTCTTTCCTTATAAATTGAAGTATCAGTGACACATAGTAAAAACCATTTTTTTTCCACTGTTAATTTTTTTCTGGAAGAAAATGGCATTGTGGTTATGTATTTTCTTTTAAATCTTTATTTCTTAGAGATGTACAATAAAGTGTTTATAGTGAAATAATAAGATGTCAACCCTAAAATACTCCAGCCAAAATAAATAAATAAATAAATAATTTTAAATGAGCTTTTCAGGGGCACCTGGGTGGTTCAGTCAGTTAAAAGTCTGACTCTTGATTTCGGCTCAGGTCACGATCTCAGGGGCCTGGGATGGAGCCCCACATCAGGCTCTGTGCTCAGCAAGGAGTCTGCTTAAGGATTCTCTCTCCCTCTCCCTCCCCTCTCCCCTTGCACTCTCTCTCTAAAATAAATTAATCAATCTTAAAAAAATAAAATGAGAGTACAGATAAAGGAAAACCAAACAAAATGGGACACATTTTTATAGGACAGCTCTGTGCCTAGCTCTAGATGGGCACATTTCCAGCTCCTCAGAAGGAGTCCAGCTCTTCGTGTCTACATTTACTACCTAATGGAAATACCACTAAAGTCTTGGTGAAAAATCACATCAAAGCAAGACCTTCTTGGGGTAAAGATTCTTCTGGAGCATTAGATTTTATCAGCAAAGCTTTCTGTGGCTGAGGTGCAATCGAAATCAGAAAAGTTGTTGACCCAGCCAGGTCATATTTAATTTGGACTTCAGCAGCTAATTTAAACTGAAATTCAATTTGCCAAAAGTGATTTGCATGAAATCCTTCATAGGAGAGTATGTGTTCATAAAGTAAGTTGTCAGTGAACTGCACTTAGTCTTGCTTTGATGCGACCTGTGATACAAGAAAGGAGCTCTTACTCCAGTCCCTGCTTAAGGCTGTGTATAGAGGTGATCTGGGGAGGTTACATGGATGATGACTGTCACATGGTCACTACTCTTAGTGGTGTGCTTTTTGTGCTGTAACTACAGTATAAAGTTGTACCCAAAAACTATTGCAATTTTTTTAATGCCCTAAAGCTTCCTGTAAGGGCTAAGTAGAATAACAGATATGCTTAAAACTGTATGGATGCCCTTTTGCTGGGCAAACTGATATTTAGATTCTATCCACTAGTTAATCAAATTTGATTCTATCAAATCTGGTTATACTTTTGAAGTCTAGAATCTGAAGATTCTTTAAGTGATTGGCTGGTACTTGGGTAAGGAATCCGAAGATTCTAGGCTGGTACTTGGGTAAGAAGGGTGGCAAGTTGATCCTGCAGAATAAAATACCAGTAGCAGGTAGGTAGTGGACATGCTGATGCAGAATTTAGCTGAAAAGGAGTTTCACTTCCAGTGTGGTCTTTTTTAATATAGCAGGATTATTTAAGGTCACTAAGATTAGAAAGGCTGCAGAAAACAGACTAAGTAATCACTGAAAAGTGCTGAAATCAGCCCTACTTAGGGTAACTCCTACTCGATTAATAACCAGAGGTGACAAAATGGACATGCAGTAGAAGGGGATCACCTTTGTTATTTTTACCCTACAAGAGTAATGAAATGGCAGTTTTGGATGCCACAACTATGAAAAAGGATGAAAATTCTCCATAATGGGATATATATGCTTAAGTGTGGGCTTTTCTACAGGAAAATCTTATCTCATTCCTCCTCTAATCCTTCTTCCCTTCCCCCCACACATAACACTTTAATCTCATCTGGAGAACAGATGAATCCATTTCCCTGAGATGTTCATCACAGAATGTCTTTGCAGAATACATGATCTCATATATAGAAAACCCTAAAGACTCCACCAAAAGACTGTTAGAGCTAATAAACAAATTCAGTAAAGCAGCAGGATATAAAATCAACATACATAAATCAGTTGTGCTTTTATATACTAACAACAAACTATCTGAAAAGAAATAAAGAAAATAATCGCCGTTCTCAATAGCATCAAAAACAATAAAATACTTAGGAATCAATTTAACCAAAGAGGTGAAAGACCTATACCCATAAAACCATAAGACATTGATAAAAGAAATTGAAGAAGACACAGATAAATGGAAAGATATACCATGTTCATGGATCATTAGAATTAATATTGTTAAAATATCCATGCTACCCAAAGCCAATTCAAAGCAATCTCTATCAAGTTCTGACATATTTTACAGAAACAGAAAAAACAGTCCTAAAATCAATATAGAGCCACACAAGATGCATCCTGATTTCAAACTGTATTACAAATCCATGGTAATCAAAACAGTATGGTACTCACATAAAAATACACACATGTACCAATGGAACAGAATCAAGATCCCAGAAATAAAGCCATGCATATAGTCAACAAATATTTGACTAGGGAGCCAAGAATCCTCAGTAGGGAAGAGCTAATCTTCAATAAAGGGTGTTGAGAAAACTGTATATCCATAGGCAAAAGAATGAAACTGGACCCCCTATCTTATGACACTCACAGAAATTATATTGAAATGGGTTAAAGACTTAAATGTAAGATCTGAACCATAAAATTCCTAGAAGAAAACATAGGGGGAAAGCTTCTTGACACTGGTCTTGAAGATGATTTTCCAGATATGATATCTGAAGTGCAAGCAACAAAAGTAAAAATGAACAAGTGGTACTGTATCTAACTAAAAGGCTTCTGCACAGCAAAAGAAATAATCAACAAAGTGAAAATGGGAAAAATATCTGCAAACCAAAAATCCAATAAAGGGCTAATATCCAAATAATATAATAGAAAAAAACACAAATAATCTGATTACAAAATGATCTAAGGACAAAAATAGACATTTTTCCAAAGAAGATATATGAATGGCCAACATTTCATGAGAAGGTGCTCAACAGTGCTAATAAAGAAGTACAAATTAAAATCACAACAAGATATCATCTCACACCTATCAGGATGACTACTGCAAAAAACATCAAAGATAACAAATGCTGGTGAGGATGTGGAGAAAAGGGAACCCCCCCTTTTTAAGATTTTATTTATTTATTTAAGAGAAAGAGAGAGAGAGAAAACACAAGCGGGGGGAGGGGCAGAGGGAAAGGGAAAAGCAGACTCCCCGCCAAACAGGGAGTCACGTGGGGCTTGACCTGAGCAGAAGTCAGACACTTAACTGACTGAGCCACCCCCAGAAAAGGGAACCCTTGTGCACTGTTGGTGGGAGGGTAAATTGGTGCAGCCACTGTGGAAAAAAGTATGGAGATCCCTCAAAAAAATTAGAAATAGAACTACCATATGATCTAGAAAAACCACGAGAGACTCTTAACTGAGGGTTGCTGGAGGGGAGGTGGGTGGGGGGATGGGGTAATTGGGTGATGGGCATTAAGGAGGGCGCATGATGTGATGAGCACTCAGTGTTATATGCAACTGATGAATTGTTGAACTCTACATCTGAAACTAATGATGTACTATATGTTGGCCAATTGATTTTAAATTAAAAAAAGAAGAAAAAGAACTACCATATGATCTAGTAGTATCACTTGGGTATATATCTGAAGGAAAAGAAATCACTATTTCAGAGAGGTATCTGTAGTCCCATGTTCGTTACAGCATTATTTACAATAGCCAAGGCATAGAGATAACTTGTGTCCATCAACAGACCAACATATGAATGGATAAAGAAACTGTGAGATTTTATATATATATATTATACACACGAATATATATATATGTATATATATATATATCAATTAGTCATAAAAGGAAGAAAAACCTGCCATTTGAGACAACATAGATGGACCATGAGGACATTTGTGCTATCACTTATATGTGGAATCTTAGAAAAAAACAAAACAATTCATAGAAACAGTGAATAGATTGGTGGTTGCCAGTGGCAGGGGGGTAGGGGAAATGGGTAAAAATGGTCAAGGAGTACTGCTAGCTATAAGCTGAATAAGTTCTGAAAATCTAATGTACAACATGGTGACCATAGCTAACAATACTGTATTGTATACTTGAAGGTTTACTACAACAACAGATTTTAAAAGTTCTCATCACATACAAAAGTGTTAACTGTATGGTGATGACTATGTCAACTAACATTATTGTGGTGATCATTTTGCAAGACATACATATATCAAGTCAGGACATTGTACACCTTAGACTTACACAAAATTATATGTCAGTTATATATCAACAAAGGCTCAGCAGGAAGCCTGCTTCTTCTGCTCCCTCCACCCCTCCTTCTCCCCCTGCTCATGCTCTCTCTCTCTCAAATAAATGAAATCTTAAAAAAAAAAAGAGAGAGAGAGACCCTTTCTCAAAGGCAGGAGTTTCTTGAAGGAGGATGGGATTCTGGGATGAAGGTGCCCAGTAAAGATGAATCTTAACAATAAAGGTAAAAATTATGGTCAGCCCAGAAGGGAGGAGCTCAGGTAAAAAGCAAATCTGCCCTAGTCTGGATGTAGGTTTTTTTGAAGAGAAACAGAGCTGCGGGACTAGAAAATCAAAGTTCTGGCCCCAGCCTTGCTCCAAATTACTTCTGCGACTTTTGGCAAATAGTTCCATCCTTCTCAGGGCCCCCAGTTCTCAGAAGTGAATATTAAGGAGGGTTGACTGGAATCAGTCATCTTCATGAGTCTTCAGCAGAACATTCTATCATTACAAGACAGAGAAATGCAAAAAGTGACAGGCTCCCCTGGAAATAGTCGAGAGAGGGTTGAGAACAAGGTCTCTTCCAGCACATTTCAAGACGCGTGAGCTCTACAAAAGTAAATTCGCCTGAAAACGAAATGCGCAAGCTGACAGCAGGATAAAATGGAAAGTAATTTTTTTTCTCCTTTACAGAGCTCATTGGTGCCTCAGAACGAACAGAGTGTAATCTTCTTAAATGTTAATGCAGTGGGGAATACAGATGTCACTTAGTAAAGAGAATTTGGTAAGGAAATTTCAAGATCATAAATCATAAGAAATTATCTCGTCAGAGGCATGTGCTCTGCTGAGGTACTCCTAGGTTCCTTTTTTAAAAAAACTTTTTAAATTATAAAATAAAACACTGATAGAGGAAGCCATTACAAAATACAGCTTAATGAATTCTGATTAGTTGAACCCTTATAATCAGCACCCAATTCAACAAACAGAATTTTGTCGGCCACACCAGAAGCCCCTCACTGGGCCCTGTGCCAATCACAGCCCTTTCACCACTGTAACTGTTACCCTGATTTTCACAGCAATCATTTATTTGCATTTCTTTGTAACTTTTTCTTCCAAGTGGCCATTCACAGACACAAAAATTCCACCTGGCAATTTAAAAATTCTTTGAATCTGCAGGTTACTCCTCATCCCATTCTTTTTCTTCTAATTTATTTGTTTAAAAACTTGGGTCATTTTGCCCGTAGAATTCCCCCAAATCTGGATTTTTTTTCCTTTTTTTCTTTAATTTTTTTTAAAAGATCTTATTTGTTTTCAGAGAGAGAGAGCACAAGCAAGGGGAGCAGCAGAGGGAGAGGGAGAAGCTCCCTGCTCAGCAGGGAGCCTGATATGGAACTCGATCCCAGGGTCCTGGGATCATGACCGGAGCAAAAGGCAGATGCTTAACGACTGAGCCACCCAGGCATCTCCCAAATCTGGATACATACAATATATCCAAGATATATACATATGAGTAATGTCCTTAAAATTTCATGCCATAGGAAAGGTAAAGAAAGTGACAACGGGGAGGATGCCTGGTTTAACCAAAAACTTTTATGACATTTCGTTTTAAACCATATATGACTACAATTTGGCAAACATTTATTTTTTTCTATCGCCAGTCTTTTAACGTAGGCATAGGTTTGCTTAGAATGAAGCAGATTCTAAGAGCACACAAAAATTGAACACAAGGAGTAAGATTAAATTCAGCAATCTAGAGTGATAAAAGAATAAGATACTTAGCAGGTGCCCTGGACCGAAGACTGACTGTCCCAGGCGGCTGCTAACAGACAGAGACTAAAGTCACCACCCTTGCACTACACGCAGTGTAGTGTCCGAACGGTGGCGTTTGTATCTGTTCCTTGGATTCCACTACCGAGCAGAGAACAACCAGCAGAGCTAAAATGTGGTCTCTATTAGACAACCTGCATCCACTCAAACATAGTATTTTCTATAATAGTGTGAATATAAGGCCACAATATTTATTTGGGATAAACCCCTTATGTAGTCATTTTAATAAACATTATTCATTATTTTGAAATATGAAGTATTTTAACTGAATAACTGGTTACAGATCATTTTTGTTAAATCACTAGGTACACTGTATGTGGTACGTTAAAATTATTTATACTCAGACATTTATCATATCCAAATTATTACAGTAGATATTAATCAGTATGACATGCTTATTAATTGATCCCATAGGTGTGATTACAGGTTAGCGCGGTTTTCGTGTCCTGCCTTTTCCTTTTCCTAAATTCGGAACGGAGTATTTACGGAACTGACAAACACTTGGTGTGGTGCTACTACCCAAGGACCAAGGCAGCTTCTCGGTTCGCGGTGCTGCCAGCTCCAGTGGAAAAGGCCAGGTTCCCGTTCTGCATCAAAAGGTGCTGGTGGAAGTTGTTGGACGCCTTCCAGATCCCTGACCCCAGAGCCAGCAGGTGAAAAGCCGCAAGGGCACAAGGCAGGCTTTCAGGAGCTCGGCCGAGAAGACGCCCCCTCCTGGTCACACTCTGGCTCCCCCTGCAGAGCGTGGCCCTGCGTGGCGGGGGCCGGCGCTGGAGCCCCTCCCCGGGGGTGTTTGCTGGCCAACTTGAACAATCTCCTGCCCTGAGTTTTTCTTCCAGGTGCTCTTGACTTCTTTCCTTCTCTCAATTAATAGTCTTCCTTGGACCGAGAGCTGTGTTTCGCTGCAGGGTGGTGGGCGTCTGTTTGCGAAGCTCGGTTCGGATCTTGGGTCTGAGAGCCGAGCTGTCACATGTCACATCGAGCACTCGTGGACACACTCAGTCCAGACTCCTGCTGGTTATCCAACAGCATGTTTTCCAGGGTGCCATCATCAGCAGATACGGAGGCTGGAACACTGCTCCCGTTCCTGTTGTTACTGAAGTACTGTGCGGGGTCCCCTCTCTGAAATGCTGCGCCTAAAGAATGGGGCTGCGGTGGGTCGGGGTCAGGGTCAAGGTCTGGGCAGGGTGCACGGGGTGCACGGGGGCCAGAGCTCCAGCTGGTCCCAGCGGTGCGGACAGCTTCAGCCAAGGGCCCCGACTGACCCTACATCCTTNGGAGGCTGGAACACTGCTCCCGTTCCTGTTGTTACTGAAGTACTGTGCGGGGTCCCCTCTCTGAAATGCTGCGCCTAAAGAATGGGGCTGCGGTGGGTCGGGGTCAGGGTCAAGGTCTGGGCAGGGTGCACGGGGTGCACGGGGGCCAGAGCTCCAGCTGGTCCCAGCGGTGCGGACAGCTTCAGCCAAGGGCCCCGACTGACCCTACATCCTCCATCCTTGCTATAAGGCGGAGGGAGAGGGAGAAACAGACTCCCCGCTGAGCCGAGGACGGAGGTGGGGCTTGATCCTAGGACCCCAGGACCACGGCCTGAGCGGAAGGCANACCCCAGGACCACGACCTGAGCGGAAGGCAGTCGCTTAACCATCTGAGCCACCTAGGCGCCCCACATGGCCAATTAATTTTAAACAACAATGACAAATGAAACCAACCGGGTGAGAATAGTCTTTTCAACAAATGGTGCTGGGAAAACTGGATAACTCCACGCAAAGGAATGAAGTTGGATAACTATCTCATACGATCTACAAAAATTATCTCAAAATGAATGATAGACCTAAACACACAAGCTAAAACTATAAAACTCCTAGAAGAAAACATGTGTAAATCTTTATAACCTTGGATTAATTAGGCCATGGTTTCTCAGATGTGACACCGAAAGTACAAGCACCAAAGGACAAAAATAGATAAATTGGACTTCACCAAAATTAAAAACTTGCGCTTCATGCAACACATCAAGAAAGTAAAAAGGCAACACATAGAATGGGAGAAAATGCCTGCAAATTTTTTTGAAGATTTTATTTCTTTATTTATTTTTGAGAGAGAGAGAGAGAATGAGAGTGTGCACGAGCAAGGGGGAGGGACAGAGGGAGAAGGAGACTCCCCGCTGAGTGGGGAGACTGATGCAAGACTTGATCCCAGGACCCTAGGATCATGACCTGAGCCAAAGGCAGATGCTTAACCCACTGAGCCACCCAGGCGCCCATAAATTATATATCTGATAAGAGACTAGTAACCAGAACACATAAAGAAGATTTATGACTCAATAATAAAAAGACAAATAACGCAATTAAAAAATAGGCCAAGGTTTTGATTAGCTATTTCTCCAAAGAAGACATATGAATGGCCAATAAGCACATGAAAAGATGCTCAATGGCATTACTCATTAGGGAATTATAAATCAAGACCACTGCTAGATACCACTTCACACCTGCAAGGGTGACTGTAATCAAAATGAGGAAGAGTAACAAGTGTCTGTAAGGACAGGAGGAGGTTGGAATCCTCATACATTGCTGGTAGGAATGGAAAAATGTACAACTGCTTTGGGAAACAGCTTGACAGTTCCTCAAAAGGTCATACATAGAGTCAACATATCACCCGTCAGTTCCACTCCTAGACGGGTACCCAATAGAACTGAAAATATGTGCCTAGCAAAGACTTGTAAACAGATGTTTGTAGCAGCATGACCAATAATTGCACCGAAGTAGAAACAACCCAAATACCCATTAAGAGATGCATAGTTAACGACATGTGATATATCCATGCAATAATATTATTTGGCCATAAAAAGGGATGAAGTACTGAAACATGCTATAATATGGATGAAACTTGAAACTATGTGAAAGACACAGGTCACAAAAGGCCACACGTATGAGTTCATTTATATAAAATGTCCAGAATAGGCAGATCCATAGA
This sequence comes from Ailuropoda melanoleuca, assembly GCF_002007445.2. Lineage (NCBI taxonomy): Eukaryota > Metazoa > Chordata > Mammalia > Carnivora > Ursidae > Ailuropoda > Ailuropoda melanoleuca. The sequence goes on from NC_048224.1 coordinate 65,905,935, forward strand.
GACAGAAGATATCTCAGTGACTGCCAGGGCCTGGGGTGAGAAGGAAGTGTGGAGTGACTGATAATAGGTTTCGGTTTCCATTGGGGGTGATGAAAATGTTGTGGAGTCGGGCTGTGGTGATAGTTTTACAACCTTGTGAATATACTAGAAATACTGAATTGTACACTTAAACAGGGGTAGGATGGGAAATAACCCAAGCAGCTTCTCAGAGGCAGGCACAGTTATCACGGTATATTTCTTCCGGAATAAAGAGCTCTGGATTGAGTCCTGACATCTAGGCTCTTGTCTGGAGAACATGGTTGACAAAGAGGGTCTGAGAGATGCAGTGTTGTGGGTCTGGTACCACCAGCCAAGACCCATTTCAAAGACAGGAATGAGAACTTCCACAACTGAACTGATCAGAAGACTTCTCTTGGAAGAGAAGACTCATTTAGTAAAGTATAACTGTGAAAGTTAACCTCGGGAGCGAAATTTTTATGTAGGGAAAGGAGAGTATGTTTCAAGTCTGCCATTTTGAGCTCTGTATCCCCAGATGAGAAGAGTTTGTGAATTCATCCCATAGCCAGTATAACTTTATTGACGATCTAAGGTAGGTTTAAATTTTATTCTAATTTTTAGTTGTGATGAAATACACATAAAATTGACCATCTCACCGATTTTTAAGCATACAGTTCTCAGTAGTGTTACGTACATCCACATTGTTGTGAGAGCAATCTCCAGAACTCTTTTCATCTTGCAAAAATGAAACTCTGTGCTCATTAAACAATAATCCCCATCCCCCTTTGCCCCAGCTCTTGGCAACCACCATTCCACTTTCTGTCTCTGTGAGTCTGACTGCTGGAGGTACTTCATATAAACGGAATTATGCAGTATTTGTCCCTCTGTGACTGGCTTATTTCTCTTATTTCTCCATTTGTAGCATGTGACAGGATTTCTTTCTTTTTTAGGGCTACATAATAGTCCATTGTAGGCATAGACCCAATTTTGTTTTGTCCATTCACCCACTGATAGACACTTAGCTTGCTTCCACCTTTTAGCTATCACAAATAATGCTGCTGTGAACATGAGTGTGCAGATACTTCTTCAAGACCCTGCTTTCGAATTCTTTTGGGTAGATGCCCAGAAGTAGAATTGCTGGATCAGACAGTAGTTCTAGTTTTAATTTTTTGAGGAACTGCTATACTGTTTTCCATAGCAACTGCACCATTTCACCTTCCCACCACAGTGCACTGGCATTCCAATTTCTCCACATCTTTACCAACACTTGTCATTTTCTGTTTTTTGACAACCCTAATGTAAATGGGGGGTGAGGTGGATTACATAATGACTTTGCAAAGGCTCTCACAAATGTGAGTTTTATTTATTTATTCTGGATATTGTAAGCATACTGAAAGAATAGGGACCATAGTAGCAAACATCTGTGCACCCATCTCTTATCTTGGTCAGATCCCATTACTTTGCCGTATCCTACTCCATCCTCCTCACCATTTTAAGATATCTTGTACTGGGAGATTTTTCAAGTTATCCAGTTCTCTCAAAAAATGTTCATGCATTTTTCACAACTATCTGAGCAAGCAGAACTGTTTATGCAGAATCATTAAATGTACCAAAACCTGGATTTTCTAGGCTAACTTCAAGTTCCCACTGGTAGACACCATGCACTTCCAAAGTCCTCACGATCATGTCACCTAGAGGTATACAGATATCGCGGTGATGGAAAAACTGCAACACATTAGTGCTTTGGGATAGGTTGGAATAACAGTTTGACAGCCAAAAGGTGCCATGTCAAACCTGTTTGTGTTCTTCTCCAAAACCCTATGCCCTAGGTCTATTCCAGAATTTCCCTGGAGCTGGGGAGTCTGGCCTATGCTGTCACCCACTATTTACATCTGCACCCCAAAGAGTGGACCCCCACCACTAGGGCAACATCTGGGTTGGGGTGAGGCCATCTGTGTGCAGTTGGGGCCATATCAGGTGCCCCAGCCTCCCCAAGGCTTGCACTTGTACCCCATCAAGAGTGAGAACCCCAAATGCTGGAAGCACCAGACAGACACACACAACAGGGCGCAACACCCCCGGGCCGAGGAGAACATGTGTGGAAATGGTTTCATGCCTCCAGAAGATGTCAGACTCTCTCGAGGACCCTCGGTGTATGGGTACTGAGTGATCGGCTAAGATAAGAAAATAACACAGCTCTTCTTATTAAAAATCCCTCAAGAAAATAGCTACAACTACTTGTTTTTTACATTTCTATTAAAATCTCAAAGCAGACAAGAAATCTTCCAATTTTTTTGACATTTTACTTAAAAGCCAATGTTTCTTTAGCCTTCACTGAATGACAAAATATGCTTTTGCAATATATATGATTATGTATTCTGGTCTGTTTTTCACAAGCATTAGAAACATTTACTGCAGAGCCATCTCCACATGCTTAAATTCAGATTCTTAATAGTAATATCTTTCATTTTATATATAGAACTATCAAAATACCAAGGTACCCATGTGGGTATGGCGGATGTGCACGTGTCTGGGAATGGGGAGTGGAAGGTTGTAAGGGGCAAAGGGGAGGTGCAGAACTACTTGTGTCAAAGATCTCCCCCCCAAAAAAAATTAAGCACAAATTTTTATTAATGTCCTAATAAATCTAAATTGTCAAATACATCTTTCTTCATCACATGTATCAATCACCGACGAGATACAAGCTTCAGTAATTCCCACTTAAACTCACTTGAATTGTGATTCTCAGATCACGTTTGTCCTGAGAGTTTTGTGTGGTGTGATTCGGGAGGCCTGAGTTCTCCTTGTAGACCTGTTCTCAGATGGCTACTGGGTGTGTGAAGTAGATTCTCTTTACTCCACTGCAATTTTCCAATGCTAAACTTGTGAATAACTGCTGCAAAGATACCCTTGAATGTGGAAATTAAATTCCTCTACGAAAGTTTGCCCAAACGTTGGGTCCAGATTCTAGAATCACCTGGGGTGGGAGGCAGGCTTCATAAAGGCAGGTTCCTGGTTCCCAATTCATATCCACTGAACAGAAGGTGGGCAGTTGAAGCCCAGCAATGTCTACGTTGAACGAATCCCTAGGTGATTCCTAAGCCTATGGATGTTTAAGATCCAGTGATTCTATGCCTTAGCTCTACACTTAAGATGGCTGCCATGATGTGAAAGACGATGTGGGTGATGGTGTGAGGGTTTAGATGCAGTGACCCAGCTCAGTTCATACGTGGGTAATTGAGAGATCCAGGGACCTGTTCTCAGTTACTTGTCCTTTTAATATTAGCACAGACAGAAATGTTCCCAGATCTAGTTGTAGATGATTCTAGAACTGCCCATACCTTTTGCCATGCAGCAAGCGCAGCAAGGAATGAAGTTTGTTTTTTCTTCTAGTTTGAGAAGACAAATGGACAACAAAAAAGTGCTAAAAAATCACAGAAAAATGAACATTTTTTCCTTTTTTTAAAAAAGATTTTTATTTGTTTATTTGACAGAGAGAGAGAGCACAAGCAGGAGGAACGGCAGAGGGAGAGGGAGAGGGAGAGGGAGAAGCAGGCTCCCCACCGAGCAGGGAGCCTGATGTGGGGCTCGATCCCAGAACTCTGGGATCATGACCTGAGCCAAAGGCAGAGGCTTAACAGACTGAGCCACCCAGGTGCCTCTCTCTCTCTCTCTTTTTTTTTTTTTTTAAGATTTATTTATTTATTTGAGGGTATAGGATGAGAGGGAGAGAGAATCCAAAGAAGACTCCCTGCTGAGCGGGGAGCCNAGAAGACTCCCTGCTAAGCAGGGAGCCCGATGCCAGGCTCAATCCCACAATTATGATCTGAGCTGAAACCAAGAGTTGGAGTCTCAACCAACAGAGCCACCAAGGTGCCCCAAAACGAACATTTTTATAGAGAAGACCAGCCAAGAGTTAGGAATACAGTTTAGAGGAGCCCAAGTGAGAGCTNTCCAAAGAAGACTCCCTGCTGAGCGGGGAGCCCGATGCCAGGCTCAATCCCACAATTATGATCTGAGTTGAAACCAAGAGTTGGAGTCTCAACCAACAGAGCCACCAAGGTGCCCCAAAACGAACATTTTTATAGAGAAGACCAGCCAAGAGTTAGGAATACAGTTTAGAGGAGCCCAAGTGAGAGCTGCATAAAGAAAAAAAATTCTGGCAAGTAGGGGTTGTAACAGTTAAGAAAGGAGAGAAGCATTTAGTATTTAGTTTGTGCTAGAAACGAGTTTGTATTTTTAACTCTTGCACTAACTGGGATATTAAGTCGCTTCTAAGTGGAATATAGGAGTTCTTGGTGGTTCTCAAACTTTACAGTGTAGAAAATTCTGACTTAAAATACAAATCCAAAGTCCTACATTTCAATTTGTTAGGGCAGGGAAAGACCCCGGGAAGCTGAGTTTTCACAAGCATCCTGGCTGATTCATACAGTTCTATGACCCATGCACCTTGAGAAACAGTGTTCAAGGTATTTGTAGCACAGCCTGGCTCTTTCGTTATGTATTTGCCCTTTATTTTAATGTTAGAATCGTGACTCTAAGTTCTTAAAGCAGCCAGGTTTTTCTTTCAATTAACGTTACAAAATTAAGTGTTACAAGAAATTCAAAATATTTTCAACAAATTTCTGCAGCCGCTCCCTCATAGCCGCCAAGCTAAAGCTTCTACTTCTTCTCTGTGGTATCTCTTTTCCTACAACTACTCCATTCAGCAGAAAAGAGACAAGTCAACCCGACCTCCAAGGAACATGTGGGCCAGACCTTGTGGCTGTTCTTTTCGACAGGTCTGAAGTATGCCCGAAAGTTGCATTTTTGTTGGAGCCACTTAGTAGACTGTTTCTTCCTAAGGTCCATCTCAAATTTCAGGTAAATACTCTAAGAAAACCTGGATCACTAACTATAAGGTCTCTTCTAAAACTGGCAAATTGCTGTAGAGTATTTGCATTCCTAAGGGCATGGAACAGTGAGACCCTGGTGAATGGAAAGCGAATTTCCGCATTTCCTGACTTTTATTCAATTCAGGAAGAGTGACCAGCTTGAGTGAACCCAAAGATGATTACTTTCACCCTTTATGTAATATATTTGAAACCAGGCTCAGCCACAAAGAGAAACAACAGATTCCATTGATGTTTCTCAATGAGGCTGACCTTTTAACCCTATGAAATATAGTTTTTATTTTTATTTTTTTTATTAGGGTCCGGTGGGAGGATGGATGGATTGTTTATTTCTTTGAAAAATAATACAAGTAAAATGTGACCTTGCTAAAAAATGTGATCACTCTTACTGTTTTACCAGGATGTTCGGGAAAAGTAAGATTAATTATTCCAGTCTGCTACTGTGCTCTCAGATTCTACCTGAAAGGAAATGGTCATATTTATTGTTAATGAGAAGATACCAAACATTTAAAAATTCAACTTAATGTTAGTGCTTCAAGCTTACTCAATCTTTTCATTCTTACTAGTTTTTCAATGAGTCCAAATAATAGAGTCTAGGCAGTAAAAAAGCTCCACATAAAAACACCCCAATATGGTTACTCAAAATGTCTGCCTTCTTTATAACTTACAACTTAAAACATGTAGAGATATTAGGTTGCCAAACATGGGGCATTTTGAAGGGGAATAACTAGTATATCAATAGAACAGTATGTTTTCAAGAGCTAGAGGTCAACAGAGAATATTTGCTGGTGTAGGGTTTTTCCACATAGCGCTCCATTAGCCCATTTCTAACAGACCCTAAGCTGGGCTTCCTGATTAATTACCTTTGAATAACCTTATATTTAAATTATTCCTTTCATAAACTCTCTCACTCTTAATCGCTTCCCATTGTACTTCATTATCACCCGTTTTTAAAACTCTGACTCTTATTGACTCGTCTACTTTGGATATGTAAATCATTATCTTTTCTTATTATTCAGGTTATATCAACTGTAATCATTCAGTGACTATATGCAACAGCAAGGAAGTAATAAAAGCCCACTGGCGTGTAAAAAATAAGCGCAATAAATATCAAATGCTTTTTTAAATGTTATCGTTTTGTTTTTATTTTTTAAAAATGCTATTGTTTATTCATTTATTTACTTACTTACTTACTTCTTTAAATAAGCCCCACACCCAATGTGGGGCTTGAACTCATGACCCTGAGATCAAGAGTCGCATGCTCTACTGACTGAGCCCGCCAGGCGTCCCAAGTATCTAACACTTTTAACTGATCCCAGAGGCACTAAGCATCCCCTTCCTAAAACTGCTGCCCACGCAGGACTGCCAGGATGTCTAAGAAATATCACATAACTACAATTTCCTCTGTGAGTTAGGGTACGATCTCTAAAAAGCCCTTTAAAAGCTCAGCATTGGAGAAGCACCTCCAGAAGAGTGGACTAGGGACTTCCAAAAACCCCCATCGAGACAATGAGAAACTGGCAAAATTGGTCAAAAACAACTTTTTCAGCAGAGCTCTGTAAACTAACCAAAGATTTGCAACAATTCATGGAATATTTATTCAAGGAATATGACTGAGTCTGAGTAAGAACAGTGAGTTTGTGGCATTTCAACTTGCCCTGTTCTTATTCACTGCTCTCCCCACAGAAGCCTTGGAAAATGACAGGTTTATACCGTGGTAACTGTGAAAACCAACAACCTAGCAGCCTCAGGAGGGGGCAGAATGAGTTTGGAACTCTCCCAATCCCACCCCCAGAACACTGCTATTTTTGAGCCTGTCCGGAAGCTCTTTGCAAAGCTCCATTCTCAGGATTTGTCTTTATTCAACCTTATTCAGAGCAAGTTCTGTGCAAACAGCTGTATCCCTAGGGCATTTGTAAACACAGCCAGTGACAATTGTTTGACATTGTGGCTGCTTGTGGTAGTGATGCCAGTTAAGACTAACAAGATGCTGGACAAAAAACTTAAAAGGAAATGCTGGGGAATGAGATGTCTTCAGGGGGCTTTGTAAAGCTGTAACATATTACTGAGAATCTAGAAGGCCACAGGCATGTGCAGGGCTGTGGATATGCCCAGGCAAGAGCTTAGAAGGCTTAATCTCTCACCTCTGGCTGACACTGAGACTTTGTACAAGCAGGGAGTGAAAGCTAAGGCAGAGATGTAAATGGTCTGCTGGAGTATGGAAGGCATGCCTCAACACATACACAGAGGCCCTTATAAAAGGCTGGGAGACTTATTATTTCAATGCATTTGAGGAAATCTCTCCAATTATTATGCCACCACTAACAAACTGAGCAGAGACTTCACTAGCTGCAAATGACAAAGAATGCATAGTTTGTAAATTAATTCAGATAAGTCACCAGACAAGTAAATGGCAAGAACAACAATAACAAAAAAATCCCAGGGAGAATGAAATCTGGATACTTAATATTTAAAACATCTAGTTCCCATAAAAAATTTGTGAGACGTGCCAAAAAAAAAAAGTATAGTCCATGCACAGGAGAAAGGAATTAATGCAAACTGTACTGAAGGAAGCCCAGATGCTGGATTTACTAAACAAGGACTTTAAGTCATCTATTATAAATATGTTCAAATCACTAAAGGAAACCATGTCTAAAGAATTAAAAGAAAGGAAGAAAATGATGTCTCACCAAATAGAGAATATCAATAATGAGATGGAAATTATTAAAAAGAACAAAACAGAAATCCTGGGTTGAAAAGTGTCTACTGACATGAGAAATTCACTAGAGGGGCTCAATAGCATATTTGAACTGGCAGGAGAAATAATTTGTACATCAATCAATCAATTGAGATTATCCAGTCTGGTGAACAGAAAGAGAAAACTATGAAGAGAAATAAAGCCTCAGAAAACCTGTGTGACACCATCAGATGTGGCAACATACACATCATGGTAGTCCCAGAAGGAGGGCAGAATGAGAGAAAGAGGCAGAAAGAATATGTGAAGAATTAGTGACCAAAAGCTTTCCAAACTTCTGAAAACATTATTTTACATATACATGCTCAATAGACTCCCAGTAGGATAAACTCAAAGATGTCTAAATCTAGACATATCATAGTAAAACTGGTGAAAGACAAAGAGAAGAAGAACTTTGAAAGCATCAAGAGAAAAGCAACTCATTACACACGATGGATTCTAAGAACAACAGCTGACTTCTCATCAAACATCTGGAAGCCAGAAATCAGTGGGTGACATATTCACACTGCTGAAAGAAAAATTATTGACCAAGAATTTTCTAGCCACTGACACTATCCTTGAAAAAAAGTGAAAAACTTAAGGTAATCACAGATAAACAAGAAATGAGAGAACTTATCACTAGCAGATCTGCCCTATCAGAAAAACTAAAAGGAATCGCTCAGACTAAAATAAGAGGACACTAGACAGTGACTTGGTTCCATACAGAAAATAAAGAGCACTGGTAAAGGTAACTACACAGGTAAATATGAAAGATAGTATAAGTATATTTTTGCTTATAACTATTTTATATTGCTATCTGATTTAAAAGACGACTGCAGGGGCGCCTGGGTGGCACAGCGGTTAAGTGTCTGCCTTCGGCTCAGGGCGTGATCCCGGCGTTCTGGGATCGAGCCCTACATCAGGCTCCTCTGCTGTGAGCCTGCTTCTTCCCCTCCCACTCCCCCTGCTTGTGTTCCCTCTCTTGCTGGCTGTCTCTATCTCTGTCGAATAAAGAAATAAAATCTTTAAAAAAAAAAAAAAAGACGACTGCATACAGGTGCCTGCCTGGGTGGCTCAGTTGATTAAGCATCCGACTCTTGATTTCAGCTCAGGTCCTGATCTCAGGTTCCTGAAATGAAGCCCTGTGTTGGGCTCTGCACTGGGCAAGGAGCGTGCTTAAGATTTCCTCTCTCCCTCTCCCTCTGCCCCTCCTCCCCAACTCGCATGTGCATATGTGTGCTCTCTCTCTCTCAAAAAAACAACTGCATAATATTTCTCTTAGCTAGGTGAAATAAGGCAGGGAAAGACAAATACCGTATGATTTCACTCTTTTGTGGAATTTAAGAAACAGAACAGATGAACATGGGGAAGGAGAAAGAAAAAGAGAGGGATGCAAACCATAAGAGACTCTTAACTATAGAGAACAAACTGAGGGTTGATGGAGAGAGGTGTGGGCGGGAGATGGGCTAAATGGGTATTAAGGAGGGCACTTGTGATGAGCACTGGGTGTCATATGTAAGTGATGAATCACTAAATTCTATTCCTGAAAACTGTATGTTAACAAACTAGAATTTAAATAAAGACTTGAAACAAAAAACCCCAAGAAACTAAAAACAAAAGACAATGGCATAAGGCAATAATTATAAAATAATTATAAAACTATGTTGATGGGTTTAGAATGCATAAAGACATAAGTTGTATGACAATAATAGGAGGGGAATGAACAAAGCTAAGATGGAGCAAAGTTTTTGTATACTATTAAAATGAAGTTGGTATTAATCCAAGCTAGACTGTGTTAAGATGTTAATTATAATCATGAGGGAAAATACTAAGAAAATAACTTTTCCAAAAGTAGAGTAAAATAGGGGCACCTGAGTGGCTCAGTCAGTGAAGCATCCAACTCTTGGTTTTGGCTCAGGTTGTGATCTTGGAGTCCTGGGATCATGCCCCGCATCAGGCTCCATGCTCAGTGCAGAGTCTGCTTGTTCCTCTCCCTCTGCTCCTCCCCCTGCTTGTTTTCTCTCTCTCTCCCTCTCTCTCTCAAATAAATAAATAAATAAATAAATAAATAAATAAATAAATAAATAAAATCTAAAGAAAAAATAGAGTAAAATAAATGAGGTAGTTAAAATGGTATCGGAGATTGATACCAGAGAATATGTAACGCGAAAAAGATAGTAATGGAGAAACAGAAGAACAAATAAGATATAAGACACATAGAAATATCAAAATGGCAGTTGTAAATCCTACCTAACTGGGGATTATATTAACTGTAAATGCGCTTCAATCAGAAAGCAGAGACTGGCAGTATGGAGTAAAGAAAAAGCATGATCTACAAGAGACATATTTCAGATTCAAGGATACAAAGAAATTGGAAATTGAAGGATGGAAAGAAATATCCTGTGCAAAGAATACCCAAAAGAGAGCTGAAGGAGGTACAGTAATATTAGAAAAATAATCTTGAAGACAAAAAATTGCTACAAGAGATTTAAAAAGGGCATTCAAAAATTTTTAAAGGGCCAAACTATCAGAGGACATAATAATTGTAAACATACGTACCTAATAACTAACAGCAAAAATACAAGAAGGGAAAACTCAAAGTGAAGGGAGAAGTAGACAATGAAACTGTAACAGCTGAAAACTTCAATATCCTGCTATCAATAATGGATAGAATAACTAGGCAGAAGATCGACAAGGAAATGGATGATTTAAACACTATCATAAGCAATTAGACCTAAGAGCCATCCATAGAACACTCCACTCAACAACAGCAGAATATGCATTTTTCTCAGCGTCAGTGAAATATTCTTCAGGATAGACCATGTGCCAGACCGTAAAACAATCTAAAAGTTAAAAAGGAGTAAAATCATACAAAATAACTGACTACAATGAAATGAAATTAGAAATCAGTAATAGGAAAAAGTTGGGGAAATTCACAAAAATGTGGAAATTTTACAAATACATTCCTGAATAACCAATAATCAAAGAAGAAATCACAAGAAAAAATAAAAAGCACTTTGAGATAAACAAAAATGAGGACAAAAGATACCAAAACTTATGGGATGCAGATAGGGCAGTGCTTAGAGAAAAATCTATAGCTGTAATTGCCTATTTAAAAGAAAAGTTCTCAAATCAATAGCATAACCTTCCACTTTAAGAAAATAGAAAAAGAAGAGCAAACTAAAACCTAAGCAAGAAGAATGAAAACAATGATAAAGATTAGAATGGAAATATTGAAATAAAGAACTGAAAAACAATAGGAAAAAAAATCCAAAAGAAACAAACTCCACTGAGTTCTTTGAAAGACCAACCAAATTGATAAATTTAACTCAACTGGCCAAGGAAAAATGAGAAAAGACTTAAATTACTAAGTTGAGGAAGGAAAGAGGAGGCATCCTTACCAATCTTACAGAAGTAAAAAGGATCATAAGGGAATACTGTGAATAATTTTATGCCAACAAATTAGGTGACCTAAACAAATTCCTAGAAAGACATAAACAACCAAAATTGACTCAAGAAGAAATAGGAGGTTTTGTTAGACATATAACAAATAATAAAATTGAGTTAGTGACCAAAAACTTCCCACAAAGGAAAGCCCGGACCAAGATGGCTTCACTGGTGATTCCTACCAGATGTTTAAAGAATTAACGCCATTCCATCATAAGCTTTTCCAAAAAGCAGAAGACAGGAGAATATTTTCTAGTTCATTTTATAAGGCATATTATTACACAGACATCAAAACTGGACAAAGACATTGCAAGAATGAAAAACTACAGATCAATATATCTCAGGAATAAAAATGCAGAAATATAAACAAAAGACTAGCAAACCAAATCCAGCAACATATAAAAGGATTAGACATCATGACCAGGTAGGATTTATCCTGGGACTGCAAGGTTATTTTAGTATGCCAAAATTAATTGATGTAATATTTTTTTGAAGTTTTTTTGTTTCGTTCTGTTTTATTTTTGTTTTTAAGTAGGCTCCACACCCAGCATGGAGCCTAATTTGGGACCTGAACTCATGACCCTGAGATCAAGACCTGAGCTGAGATCAAGAGTCAGATGCTCAACTGACTGAGTCCCCCCAGGCACCCCAATTGGTGTAATATTTTTAAAAAATAAACTAAGGCCGGAAACTATACAGTCATCTCAACTGACAGAAAAAAAAAATTGACACTGTCCTGTTCATAGTCTGATGGGAGAGCTAGAGAGAGCATCATTTCTGAGAACAGGGACCACTATGCACACAGCCTCCCTGAGAGTCTAGAGACGTAGGTCTCCTCTAGCTCTGTGCAGGTCACTTCACTGCTCAAAGGCACCTGCTCCCGCCAGCTTCACTGCCATGTCTGTGTCAGTGATGGGCTCTCTGCTGGAGTACTGAGGGTTCCCCAGCGGGCTCCCCACGCACTCAGCCTCCCACAAGGCCCCTCCACTGCATCCAAAAGCTCTTCTGCAGAGCATTATACGTCACCCGGATGACACCCAGCATACTACCCACGGCTCCGCCTACCTTTCCCAGCTCCTCTTGCGCCACCCTCCCCTGGCTTTCTCTGTTCCAGAGACACTGGCTTTTCCACTCCTGAAACTCCAACCTGTTTCCCACCTCCAGGCTTTCACACATGCTTCCTCTCTGCATAGAACTAGCTCTTGTCTCATACTTTAGGTCTTGGCTTACCTGTCCCTCCTCAAAGGGGCCTCCCCTCACCACCCTATCTACAGTCACCACTCCTGCCCTTCCCAATCAAGAGACTTTGTCTACTTCCTTCATAACACAAATCGCAATCCAATTATTCGTATTTGTTTACTTATTTATTTTCTGTCCCCATCTCTAGGTCGGAAGGAGCATGAGGACAGGGCTCTAGTGTTTGTTTCAATATTGCATCTGGAAAGGCTAGCACAGAGCCCTGCTATTCAGAGCCCTGCAGACTATGCTAAGGATTTTGGACTTTGTCCCAAGGGAAGAGCAATTCATGACCCGGCAAAGACATGGTCAAACTCGTACTTTGAAATGATCTCTTCATCTGCGCACGGCGGAAGTGAGTAAGAGAGGGAAAGGTGAGGAGACAGGGGCATCAGTGGGGAGGGTGTTGGGGTGGTCCAGGTAAGAGAGAATAGTGACTAAGTGTGATAGCAGTGGTGGGAATGGGGAGAAGTGGGATGGACGGGAACTAAGTTCACTGGAGAGTCAGCAGGACTTGGTGGCGGCAAGAACGAAATGTTAAGATTGAGGGTTAGGTGGTGATACCATTCACTGAAAGGGGAGACAGCAGGAGCTTGTGTTTGTGGGGAAGACAAGCTAATGCTAGATGGTTGAGTCTGAAGTGTTCATGGCACATCCAGGTGGAGATGTCAATAAGCAATTAGATGCACAGATCTGATAGTTGGGACAGAGCTATAAAAGTAGGAGTTCCGTCTACATCAAATACTGTTCACAAATGTCATGCACACACAAGACCCCAGCAAGAGTAGAGCAAGGCAGCCACCATATGTGAGTTTTAATGCGGAAAAAAAACCCCAGATGCAAGTCCATACGGGAATGTAGAAATATGTAGAACTGGGTGGAAATCTGACTGACATCATAAGAATTAGAGTGGGCAGGTTTAGAAAAAAATACAGGATGTCCAGTTAAATTTGAATTTCAGATAAAAAAACAAATACTTTTTAAAGTATTAAGTATGTCCCAAATATTGCATGACGTACTAAAAATTATTTGGATCTCTGGTGATTTGTGGTTATTTCACAAAAGGCGTATTCATATTATACCAATTAGGCCATAATACTAAAATTATTGCCCTAGCTCTAAGGGGTTTTATAATGATGTTTATTTTGTGGAAAACCCACCAGATTTAGAACCTAGAGAATTGCCTTTGAATCTGGATTCTTCTACTTACTAAATATATGACAATAAGCAAACCCTTTGCCTCTCTAGCCCACAGTGCCCATAACAATGAAAATGGAAATACCTCCACTGCTTTGCTTAACACATCAAGCTATTGCGAGAACCAATTCTAAGTAATATATGTGGACACCCTACGCAAACATGAAAACCATCTATGCAAATAAGAATGATTTTTACTACCAATTGCATGAGCTGTTACTATAAAAACAGCGGTTTCCAGGAAGCCAGTGTCATTCAATACATATTGAACCCGGATATCAAAAAGTAACATGAAATAGGGGTGCCTGGGTGGTGTAGTCATTTAAGTGTCCAACTCTTGGTTTCAGCTCAGGTCATGTCAAATAAGTAAATAAATCTTTAAAAAAAGAAGAGAAAAAAAGTAACATGAAATGTAACGTGAGAGAAACAAGGTAGGTGATAGGACCCCTTTAGGTGTGTACTTTAGTTATCTTTCCTTGTGAAGTGTTTACAAGTTAGTTAAAAGACTCTGTCGCATTGACTCATGGTTGGCCTTACCCATAAAAAGGACCAATTTTCTTGAAACAGCTTCCAAAATTATCCGTGAATATTTACCACCCTCATGAGTATTTATTTCGGTTTCTCATTGTCAAAACCCCAGCAAGTAGTCCCTGACCACGTCTTGTCTTAGGATTTGTACTTTTCACCCTTTTTCGTTCTTCTTTGTAGGCATCGAGGAACTCAGGAGCAATTGCTAGTATTTTGCCTGTTGCCTCTTCCTCATATGCTCTTGCCCAGCACAGCAAGAAGCCTGGGGAGAACCGCACAGAGACAGGCAAAGCTAGAAACAGCGCGTGGTGAGGGGCAGACCACAGAAGCCATCACATCTCTAGAGTAGGTCATTTGGAAGTAAGAGATTTAGAGTTTTGATTTTTCATTCCGTTTTGGAAAGGAAAAAATTGATGTTAAAAAGGGGATTTATTATAGTATTTTAGAAATACAATTTAGAGCAGACCGATTCATAGAGATACAATATAGAATGTGGTTTCTAGGGGCTGGGACTGGGGGAGGGGGGAGTTGTTTAATGGGAAGAGGGTTTCAGTTTTCTAAGATGTGAAGAGTTCTGGAGATTGCACAACAATGTGAATGTACTTAACACTCCGAACACTTCAAGGGCTAAGATGGTACAATTTATGTCATGGGTAATTTACCACAATTAAAAATAAACTTTAAGGGGTGCCTGGGTGACTCAGTCAGTTAGGCGTCTACCTTTGGCTCAGGTCGTGGTCCCAGGGTCCTGGGATTGAGCCCCACGTCGGGCTGTCTGCTCAGTGGGGAGCCTGCTTCTCTCTCTCCCTCTGCCTGCCTCTCCCTCTGCCTCTGCTCCCTCTGCCTGTGCTCTCAATCTCTCTGTCAAATAAATAAATAAAATCTTAAAAAAATAAATAAATAAAAATAAACTTTAAAAAACTCAACAATAAGAAAATGAACAACATGGTTAAAAAATGGGTAAAATATTTAAACAAACACCTTAGCAAAGACGATATACAGATGGCAAATAAGCATATGAAAAGATGCTCAACATCATATGTCATTAAGGAAATGTAAATTAAAACGAGATATCTATACATCTATTAGAATGGCCAGAATCCAAAGCACTGACAATACTAAACGCTGGTGAGGATAGGGAGCCCCAGGACTCTCACTCACCGCTGTTGGGAGTGAAAAATGGTGCAGCCACTTTGGAAGACAGTTGGGCACTTTCTCACAAAACTAAACGTACTCTCCCATATGATCCAGCAATCACAATCCTTGATAATTACCCAAAGGAGTTGAAAACGTGTTCACACAAAAACCTGCACATGGATGTTTATAGCATCTGTATTCATAATTGCCAAAACCTGGAAGCAACCAAGATGTCCTTCAGTAGGCAAACAAGCTGCGGTACATCCAGAAGATGGAATATTATTCAGCACTAAAAAAGAAATGAGCTATCAGGCCATGAAAAGACATGAAGTCCCCTTAAATGCACATGACTAAGAGAGAGAAGCCAGTCTGAAAAGGCTACACCCTGTATGATTCCTGTTATATGACATTCTGGAAAAGGCAAAAGTATGGAGATGGTAAAATGACCTGTGGTTGCCAGGGGTTAGGTGGAGAGAGGGATGAATAGGCAGATGAATTAGGTTCTCATCCCAATTTAGATGAATAGGCAGAGGAATTTCAGGGCAGTGAAACCACAGACGACCTCTGAGCAACGCGAGTTTCAACTGGACAGGTCCATTTTTTTATATGTGGATTTTTTCCGATAAATACAGTACGGTAAATGCATTTCCTCTTTCTTATGATTTTCTTAATAACATTTTCTTTTCTCTACTTTGCTTCATTGTAAGAATACAGTATATAATATAGATAATATACAAAATATGTGTTAATTGACTGTGTGTTACTGGTAAGACTTCCAGTCAATAGTAGGCTATTAGTAATTAAGTTTTTGTGTAGTCAAAAGTTCTATGCTGATTTTCAACTGCACGAGGGGTTGGCAACCCTAACCTCCATGTTGTTCAAGTATCAACTGTAGTCTTATGACACTATAATGATGGATACATGTCATGCATTCTCTCAAACCCATTAAACATACAACTCTAAGAGTGAGCCCTAATGTAAACCATGGACCTTGGATGATAATGTTGTGCACAAATGTACCTGTCTGATGGGGGATGTTGTAATACAGGTAGCTATGCATGTGGGGAAATCTCTTTACTTTCCACTCAATTTTTCTGTGGACCAAGAACTGCTCTAAAAATTAAAGTCTACTGCAAAAACGTAAGGAGCACCTGGGTGGCTCCATAGGCTGAATATCTGACTCCTGATTTCGGCTCATCAGGATCTCGGGTCCTGAAATGAAGCCCTGCATCAGACTCCATGCTCACTGGGGAGTCTGCTTGGGAGTCTCTCTCCCGCTCCCCTGCCCCTACCCCCACTCTTGCACTCTCAAATAAAGAAATAAGTCTTTTTAAAAAGAAGTAAGCGCAGTTGCTTTTTGCTAGGACAGCACCAAAATTTTGTCTTCCAGGTTGTTGATCCATATTTGTTACCAAATGTGTCAGAAGACAAAACAGGAAACACTCAGAGCTACACACTCAGTTTCATACACATTTTTATCTCCAGGGGAAGAAAAACAAAACTGGAGCTCCACACGGGAGCACGGAGCATAAACAGAGTTCAGAATCCAAGGTCAGTTGGGTTTAGGTTCTCATCCCAATTTAGACACTTGAGAGTCATGTGGCTTTGGGTACATTCTGGAGGCTCTGAGCCTCAGGTCTGTAAAGTGAAAACAAGACCAACCTCAAAAATTGTTTGGGGATCCAGCTACAAGGGCAGCACTTCACACATGGTAATTCCATCTCCTGGGACCACGTCTCAGCATAAGCCTTCGTGTGACAATCTGTCCTCACCTAAGGAATTAAGATCACAAGGCCAGAAATGTGTGATCCCAAGTTGCTTAATCCCAGTTAGACAGTTAACAAATTCACACATTAGAGGGCCAAGCACAGCTCTTGGGACATTAGAAAGCTATTACTGGGGGCACCTGGGTGGTTCAGTTGGTTAAGCGTCTGCCTTCGGCTCAGGTCATGATCCTGAATTCCCAGGATCAAGTCCCACATCAGGCTCCCCGCTGAGCAGGGAGTCTGCTTCTCCCTCTGCCCCTCACCATGCTTGTGCTCTCTCTCTTTATCAAATAAATAAATAAAATCTTTAAAAAAAGTTATTACCAAATGTGGTTGGCAAAGGGGGCCAAGGGAGAAGCTGAAGAAAGGCCTGAGCCTTGAAGGGCTGGATCTGGGTGAGTGGCTCACCCGAGGGGCTACCAACCAGCCAGCAACTGGCATCACAGAGGGTGGGAGTAGCCGACCCCCCAGGGTCCTTGTCTGTCAGCTTTCACCTAAGCGGCATCACCAGCAGCGGCTCCAGGGGGAGAGGCAGGGGCCCTGGTGGCCTCCCAGAGTGCCAGGCTTGGTGAGATCCAGCAAGGAGGAGATCAAAGAGCTTCCCAGGGCTACCCAGGGACGTGTGCGGGTGGGAAGGGAAGATGACAGGCAGGGGTACTTCAACTAGTTCTCACCTCACTCGAGAATGCCTCAGTGTGTCCTGCCATTCACTGACTTTGAAACTGAGTCATTCACTTAAAATCTTTTACATGCTGTCAGAATGTCTAAAACCCAAAGATTTTCACCTGAACAGGAGCCAGAAATCTTTAGACTCTCATTAAGATTCCAATAAACTACTTGAAGTCCCTGGATGCTGTCCTTGGCTAAGGGTCACAATCGCTTTTCTTCCTGTGTCCTCGACTGAGCGAAAACCAGAGTGTGTGGTTGGTCAAGTGTGTGTCCAAACACTGTCCCTTGGGGTGGGGGTGGGGTGCAATGGGCCGATCAGCAGTTGGCCGTGACTGAGACACTTTGCAGAAGTGCAGGGGCAGGCAGCGGGCCACTGAGTGAACCGCCCAGCAGGGCTCTGGTGCAGGATCCGTGCCGGACTGGGAGGATTCAGACCCCTTCATGTTAGGCCTCCTACCCCCCCGCCCCAACTGCTTCACCAGATTTGGGCTGACAGGCATGGGAGCCTGCAGCACTGCCAGGTTTTACTTGTGATCCCTGAAGCATCAGTGTGACGCTCAGAGGGCCAGTCTTTCTGGGCATTCAGAGATTTCAGACTATATCCCCTGACTGTGTTCATAGGAGGGAGCCCGTTACAGCAACAACTATTTCTCCATGTTGGCTTTTCACCTTATTGAAGCCACTGGTAAATGAGACTCACTTGTTAGTCCAGAGTAGAGGCTGGAACTATGTTGAATAATAGTGGCGAGAGTGGGCATCCTTGTCGTGTTCCTGATCTTCAGGGAAAGGCTTCCAGCTTTTCCCCACTGAGAATGATATTTGCTGTAGGCTTTTCATAGATGGTTTTTATGAAATTGAGGAATGTACCCTCTATCCCTACACTCTGAAGTGTTTTATTTTTTTATTTATTATTTTTTTTATTAAAGATTTTATTTATTTATTTGACAGAGAGAGAGACAACCAGGGAGAGAGGGAACACAAGCAGGGTGAGTGGGAGAGGAAGAAGCAGGCTTTTCAGTGGAGGAGCCCGATGTGGGGCTCGATCCCAGAGCGCTGGGATCACACCCTGAGCCAAAGGCAGACGCCCAATGACTGCACCACCCAGGCGCCCCTCTGAAGGGTTTTAATCAGGAAAGGATGCTGTATTTTGTCAAATGCTTTTTCTGCATCAATTCAGAGGATCATATGGTTCTTGACTCTTTTCTTGTTGATAAAATCTATCACGCTGATCAATTTGGGAATGTTGAACCACCCTTGCCTCCCAGGGATGAATCCCACTTGGTCTTGAGTCTATTTATCATGCAGTGGACTTTGTTTTCTTCCCCTCCCTGGGCCACTATTGTATTGAACCTCACTTTTCTCCCTCCTTTGGAGGACTTATCCACCCTTCAAACTGCTTCAGTGGCCGCCACTACCCAGACACTACCAAGCCAACACTTCCTACCTTCTCTCTCTTCTGGAATTTATTTCTGCCTCTCCTGCTTGCAGAAACTCCCATTTGGTACCTGCCATGAAAAGGTCTTTCAGGGAACTCAAAATTCCTCCTTCATTCCTCTAGGTCATTCTTCCTCCGAACTATTTCTTCCATGATTCATCCCAGCCACTGGGCCTAACCCTTGAACTCACCCTTGCTACCACCATGTTTCTCTGCCTCCTTCCCTGACCCACTTCCAGCCAGTCACCATGGCCTATTGACCGAGCCATTGAGCTCATCTCCTGAAACCACCCCTTTGTTCGTGTTTTTACTATCATACAGACCGAAGTTCTTTTATAGAGTCAAGCTGGGACAATTTCAATCATTTTCCAATTAATAGCCTGTGATATTGTGATTTATAATAATATATAACATTGTATATCTTCTCATCTTCATCCATGGCCATGGTTCCACATGGACACATATGGCACATAGCTCCTAACACTTTGTAATCACCTAAGTGATAAGAGCAATGGAAGCATCCTTTATTGCAATATTTGGTCTTTTGTCCGTAGCTCCTGAAATAACTCCGAACAGGAAGGTGAAAGGAGTGTCTTGTTAGTTATAACAAGCCCTTTCAATCTGAAGTTTAAGTTAATGAGGCGGTTTTTGAAAGCCTCTAGATAACCACAATGGGACCTGGTTGCCAAGGAAACAACCATATGATTAGAGAGTTGGAACTTTGAGCCCCACCTCCTGACTTCTGAGAAGGGAAGGCAGGCTGGAGGTTGAGTTAATCACCAATCGCCAAGGCTTCAATCAATCACGCCCGCATAAGGAAGGTTCCATAAAAAACCCTAACTGAAGGGGTTCAGAGAGCTTCCAGGATGGTATACGGATGGAGGTGCCCGGAGGCAGGCAAGTTCAGAGAGAACTGGAAGCTCCACACCCTTTCCCCCACACCTTGCCCTGTGCGTCTCTTCCATCTGGCTGTTTCCGAGTTGCATGCTTTCATCTTAAACTGGTACTCTCCTAAATAAACTGTTTGCCTGAATTCTATAAACTATTTTAGCAAATTATTGAACCGGGGAGGGACTTGTGGGATCCTCTGATTTATAGCTGGTGTGATAACCTGGACTCGAGATTGACATCTGGGGTGAGGAGCAGTCTTGTGGGATCGGAGCTCTCAACCTGTGGGATCCGACGCTCTCCAGGTAGATAAAGTCAGAACTGAATTATAAAACTCCAGTGACTTCCCCTTGCACGAGTTACCAGATTAAAGTACCAGATGCCCCATTAAGTTTGAATTTCAAATAAACAACAAATATTTTTTTTAATCTATGTCCCATGCAATATTTAGGACATAATTCTACTAAGTTATTTGTTGTTGATCGGAAATTCAAATTTAACTGGCCGTCGTATTTTATTTGCCAAATCTGATAACCCTACCCCTTGCCTACGGAACAAAAGTCGAACCACTCCTATGGCATTTAAGGCTTTCTACCATTTGACCTTTTCCCATAGCCTTCTCCCACTATCGTTATAGTCAGACCTACCTAGCAGTAACATTCGTCCAGCCCAGGGCTTCTCCCTCCCTCTCTTTGCTTTTTATTTATTTATTTATTTATTTATTTATTTATTTATTTATTTAAAGATTTTATTTATTTATTCGACAGAGATAAAGACAGCCAGTGAAAGAGGGAACACAAGCAGGGGGAGTGGGAGAGGAAGAAGCAGGCTCATAGCAGAGGAGCCTGATGTGGGGCTCCATCCCATAACGCCGGGATCACGCCCTGAGCCGAAGGCAGACGCTTAACCGCTGTGCCACCCAGGCGCCCCTCTCTCTTTGCTTTTTAAATCTGACCTTCTTTTAAACCCCCTTTCTTCCATGAATCCTTCCCTGGGCTCTCCGAGAGCTAGCACTCTGAGCCTGTGGAGTTTATTTACCACATGGTTCTGATCTGGTTAAGACACTTTGGGATATTAACAGCGCCCTGGGAATCGGTAACCCCAAGAGCTAGTGAACGCGTTGGGCCCTAAATGGCTCTCTGCTCCTTACCTGGGCAGGAGCAAGAAGGCTCCAGCCCCACAGAAAGGCCAGCGGCAGCAGGTCTAACACTGAGTAACAGTGAGCTGCCTGGCACAAGCCGGCAGGGTGTAGGAGGAAAGCTCCCCCCGCGAAGGGAGCTGGGCCACACGGGAGTGAAGGAAAAGTCAGGCAGGGACAAATTCAACATCTATAAAAGGCACATTTCTGTCGATGACAGAGACTCCCTCTTGAAGTGAAGGTCCCTCGGGCTTCTAGTTTTGGGCCAAACACCCCCAATTTCTGCGGCTGTCCCTATGTAACAGGGCTTCCAAACTCAGCCCTCTTCCCTTGGACATTCCCAAGTCAGTCAATGTCGCTTATTAAAAATTAGACCCAGAGCCAGATCGCACACTCGGCATCAGGGTTTCTGGGGTTAATGCTAAAAACAAAACAGCTGTCTCCCCTTGACCTGAATCCCACGCTTCTAAGGGGACACATGAGACTGTGTTTATCACCCTTATCATTTTCAGGTTTTATATTTAGTTTGTGACTCAACAAAATGCCCAAATCTTTTTCTCATAAATTGTTACCAAGCTAGACTCCCTCTGACCCTATACTTGAATTTTCAAATGGAAATAAGTGGCTGTTAATGTGTCTCCTTGATTTTAGGTCTGTATTCAAGACCTGGCAATGATCACATTGGCCATCATTCCCATCTCGTGCTCTCTGCAAATCCGATGGCCACTGGGGAGTCAACTGAAACTCACGTGCAGCTAAAGAAATGCAGAGCACATTTCTTCCCAGAAGAGACACAAGCCAGCACAGATACCCTGACAGTTTGAAAGGGAGACCATGCGGTGCTCAGAGGGCTGGGGGGCAGACAGACATTGCTCAGTGCGCTGGAATCACTGTTGGCCAGCCCACGGCTGCGCACGGTTTGAAGGGAATAGCGAGGGACGCAGATTCCCTTCCTGGGCATTCTACCGATCTTAAAGTAGCAGTGCAAGCAACTTCTCCACCTCTCGTGGGCTCGCTCCTTCTCCGTCCCTTGTCCGTCTACAGAAGCTGAGCCGCACCGGGCAAACGCCTCCCCACATTGTACCCGGAGCTCCGGGGTGCCCGAGTCCCTACTCCCACCCACATCTTACCAATGAATCAAATCGGTCTGCTCCTTTCTCCTCTCATCCAGTACGTTGCTAAGTTACGGAAGATAATTAGGAACAGGTTTGGGAGCTCATTACAATTCTAGTCACAATGCTCGCTCTCTGCCCTCCCCCCTTCCTAAGGAGCGGGAGGCGCAGGAAGAAAATGCTCGTTAAGCCGAAACTTCATTTTTAGAGCAGGTAACACAGGTGCTGGGCATGGCGCAGTGGACTCTTGCAAACTGCACAGACGAATAGATGTGGCGGAAATCCATGGAACACTTAATTGGACCCCTGCCCTGCTTTGAGGAAAATGTCAGAAAAGCACCTGGTCTCTAGATGGGGATTGTTTGTGCCCAGTGACAAGGGATAGAGCAGTCAGGAAATGAGCAGTTAAAACTTTGTAATTCTAAAGTAGCAGGTGGAATCAGTCTAATCACCATTTGGCTGAACATGGTATTTCAAACCAGTAAGTGCAGGCTTTGTGTCTGAAAAGTAACTCCCTTTGATTTCCCAAGCAACCCTTGCAGGACAGATCAGAAGAAAGCAGAGTTTTAATCCACTCTGATTAATGTTACAAAATGAGCTCCCCCGACACCTGAAATATCCTTCTTTACACAAATGACGAAGGAGGACAGGTCAAAAATTTAGGGGAATCCAACAAAATTCCAACCACCTGCAAGCAGAGGGAGGTCACCATTTCTCTCTGAGGTTGGGGTCCCCCATCGTTCCCTGAATTACCTGGTGCCCTCTAGCCCAAGCTCCATCCACCCTCCTTGATCCCACCCGCTCATTTGTGATTTGTAGGTCCTCATTTTCTCACATTGCCCGAGGAGGCAGAGCTGAGGCTGACACAGGGGCAAGGCACCCTATTGATGCCAGGAGCTGATACTCCCTGCCTTTGTCGCTGGACATCCGTGTCTTCCATTCTGTTTTCCGGGAACTCTCCATTTGCTGGTGCAGGACCTGCTCGGTGCCCAAATTATTTACTGATGCCTTTCTCTCCTAGGTTGTAAGCACCTTGAGGCTGCAGAGTGCCTCATTCATCTTTGCCTCTATGAAAGTTTTTTATTAAATAACTTTTCACCCTCGAGCGGAAGCTGTCATTTCTAGTCCATCTTAGAAAGCTTGGGCTATTCCAACCATTAACCATTTAGATTTATACTCTAAAGCCCTGAGAAAAAATTGTACAAAAATACTATTCTAATAGATTAAAGAGGTCTCTAGAAAAGACAGCCCATCCCTACTGAGACTACTTAGGAGTTCTTGGTTTTTGTTGTCATTGTATTTATGTGGGAGTGATGAGAAGATCTCAGTTTCAGTTCCGGTCTAGTTGCATATAAGGATTTCTGTGGCTCTCTGAGCACCCCACTATGATGGGTAAACTCTGCAGAACGTTACTCACTCATCTCGAGGAGAGTTCTCGACCACTGTCACCCTCCCCCGTCACAGTTAGTTATATGATTTTAATAAAACGAACCAAGCACATTCAATAGTACATATTTTTCAAGTTACACTAAACTCAGTACCAGTGATTGATGTCAGCTCAAATCCTGCCTCGGTCACAGAACAGCTGTGTGCCCCTGGATGAGAACTCACCCTTTCTGAATCCCACTATCTTCACCTGTCAAGGAGATGTTGATACACACCTTGCAAAGATGTAAGTATTTTGGATTCTGCGCATGACGCAGCTAGCGTGGAGCTTGGCAGGTAGCAGATGTTCGATAAATGGCAGCAGGCATTACTGTTGCAATGATTCTAGGTTCCAAGCCGATAACATGAAGAGAGCAAAGGGCCACTGTGAGTGGAGTTAGGGCAGCCATCTGAGGGCAATGGGGCAACAGAACTCAGTGAAAGTAGGTGAGCATACAACCTGTGACCTGTAAATCCCGCTTTTAGGGGATACTCCCGGGGAGCACAGCAGAAGGAACAAGGCTTAGGTGACTGATCGCAGCATTCTTTGTGGGTGGGAGAGTGGAAGGCAGCCTGGGGCTTAACACGGGGAATGGATGAGAAGAAAAGTGGCTGCCCCTGAGAGACTGAAGCAGACGGAGGAATAAGCCAGAGGAACCATCAGAAACATCCACTTGTCTTTATTTATTTCTTAAAGATTTCTATTTTTAAAAAAATAATCTCTACAGCCAACGTGGGGCTCGAACTCACAACCCTGAGATCAAGAGTTGCACATTCTACCAACTGAGCCAGCCAGGCACCCCCATCCACTGGCCTTTAAACACAGCCTGCCATTTGTTAAAAAGTAAGAAACAGGATGACTCCTACAGCACACTATTACTATGGCTATTGCCGTAAATTTCAAACACCTACATTGACATAATCATGCTCTGTGTTCTACAATGATCTGTACGGATCCAGCGACGTGCGCCCAATGTATCAGAGCAGACGCTTAAGGGTCACGGGAGAAGGGTTAATGAGAGTGGGGAGTGAGGAAGAAGTGGGAACAAAAATAAAACAAGAGAAGGCCTTTCCAGACAATTAGTGAACTCAAGTGAGGAACGCATCTCTTCACTTTATGTTAGAAAAAAATTGTGTTGGTCTCTACTGTGTGTCTTGGATAGATTGACTTGAAAGGAAATGACAAGGACAAACTGGAGTTCTTGGAGACTCCTCTTTATACCCACAGCACCTGGAATATGATAGGCAGAAAACAAATGCTCGATTGAGTGTATAAAACGAAACATACTTGCCTTCACATAGAACTTTTCCTCCTTTACGTCCTGGAGGCTGACTAAACTCTTGGAATGACAGAAGGAGTTCTTGAGAACTTACTAGGAGGCATGGGTGTCTCTAGAAGGTGAGGAGGCAGGAAAGGAGGCACTTTGGAGCTGGTTTTCCAAACCTCAAGGAGGTTGGTTTCATCTTTGGAGGGAGATAAGCCTTAAGCAGAGGAAACAATAGGAACAACCCACGGGAGATGGAAAAGCATAAAATTAGCCGGTACGCTGGACACCGAACGCTGCAAAACCCAGAAGATGACTCTGCTTGTTACAGGGTAGGGTACACGGTATGCCAAGCAGGATAATTGATACTCTGTGACATCAGGGTCGAGGGCCAAATCCCAGGCCTAATTGCAAATTTAAGGGGAAATTACCTTCTGCAATGATATATGGCATGTCAAGGCTAATGGATTCCAGGGTCTGGCTGGGATCAAATTCCCAACTGCAAACGTGCACAATGACTCCAATTTTCCCTTCCTACCCCATTCTGTATTTATTGGGTGAGAATGTGCCTTTTGAGCATTTTATTCATTTTGAAGCAATGAGGCATGTGATGGCGGCAAGCGATCGGGATCAAGCAGCGTGTCCAACTCTTTGTTTTAATTTCTGATAAGTCCTGGGTACCTAATTAATCTCTTCACAGGCCATTCGTTCCTTAGCAGGAGACTTTCCCATTTGCTGTGTTGTCCCTAGTGGTCTGTTTATAGCAGTTAAACTTTTGGGGTATGTTTTAGGAATCTTATTCTAGGTATTTCTACTCTGACATACAGAGCTAAAGGAGACAGATGGTCATAAGGCAAAGATGAACTTTGGGGTTAAAAGGGTTTGGGATTTAGATTGGCCTGTTGTAGGTAAGGAACCTAAGAAGCAAGACTTTTCAGAATTCTCTACCTTCTCCTGCAGTTTGGTGTTCTTGCATATTTTAATGTGGAATTACTTCTCATTTCTGATGTCATTTCTTTTCTGAGACATCAGTGTTTACAAATCGATCCCAAAGCAAGAAACACTGTCAGATATTAATCTGAGAGTCGTAGCATCTTTAAAGAGATGCTGGCTGGGGATACAGCCTGACTTTGCGATTTAGTGAAAAAAGGCACATGGCTATGCCCAAGAATCACCATCGTCACCTGAGGGACAGAAGCAGGAACCAGGAAAGTGCTGGACATCATACCTGATAGGAAGGGCCTCTTCCTCAAACCCTCAGGACTCCCCCACCCCCAAATCAGAATCATTAGACATCGGAGCATTTTAAGTCTCAAGTCAGGATTCTCAGCTAAACCTTCCAGAAAAACTCCCTGAGAGCAATGAGCAACCAGGTCAGCAGAGAAAGTTCAACCAGAGTCTTTCAAGTGTAAAAGTCCAGACCAGAACCCTTTTCTTCTCTCCTTCTCTGACTTCTCCAATTTGTTCTGCATCATGAAGCCAGAGCGATCTTTTCCGAGAGTATCCTGGATCACGTCATCCCCTCCCCAACCCTACCTCTGTTTCAAAACCTACAATAGTTCCCTAGTGTTCTTGGTATAAAGATAAAACCCCACTGTGGTCTGTGGTTTCCAAGGCCTTGGATGGTCTGGTCCCTATTGATACCTCCAGACTCATTTCATGCCATACAATTTCTGCTGTAGCCACACTGGCCTTCTACACATCTTGCTAACTTATACCACAGGGCCTTTGCGCGTGTTGTTCTTACTGACAGGAATGTTCTCTCTCTCATCTTCCACTGCTTCCTACTCATTCTTCAGTTCTCGAATAAATATCACTTCCTCCAGGAACCCCTCCCTGATTCTCCTGTTACATCAGAAACCATGATAGGCACTCTACACCCACCTCAGAGCACTTGCCAACTGTAATTTTACGTTCACTGAGTGATGATCTGACGGGTTTTCCCTCTAAACTGCGAACACTGAGAGGACAGAGGCTGTGTCCATCTTGCAAACTGTTGTGCCCACAGTCTCCAGAATAGTCATTTCTTTAATAATTGCTTAAATAAGTAAAGGAACAGATGAACCAACCCGGGCTGAAACCCACTTACACAATCGGGACTGCAGACGTGGGGTAGAGGTGGGAAGGCTGTGGGGACAGACGGCAGGATTATGGATTTAGTAACATGACCTTCGATCAGGCAACAACTACTACCCCAGCACGTCTACCGGGAAATGGAGACATGGCTGGGCAGTCCCAGCTAGTAGCCAGGACTAGTTACTGAGGCCCTGCGCGCCAGACACTGCGTTTGGCTTCACGCCGTGTCTCCGGAGGCCGATGGTGCGGCGGGTCTGCATTTGCGCTGGCTTAGAATCTTAGCTCCATCACTTACTAAACTGTTTCTTTAAGCAAAGTACTCAAGTGCCAGAGGCCTCCCATTCCTCATTTGTAAAATGGGAAAATAATAGCGTTAACTTCAGACTGTTATTGTGAGGTTTCAATGAACGAACACACAGAAAGCCCTTGTGATGGTATTTGCACATGGTAAGCATTACAAGTATCGGAGCTGTTATTATCATCATTGTTTCAAGCATAAGGAAACTGGGGTTCAGAAAGATTTGATGACTTTGTTGAAAGACTCACAGTGAGCAAATGGCTTAGTTAGAACTCAGCCAGGGTGAGTCTGTCTCCAAAGTCCTTCCTGTCTTGACGCTGTTTGGTTTAGGGGCTGGCAGCATGGAGCCCCGAGGCTGAAGGTCTTCGGTGTCAGCAAATGAGCTAGAGGGGGTCAGCTGTGGGGTGAGAGCCGGCACGAGCAGAGGTACAGGTGCGCAGGCAGCCAGCTGCAGGGTTCCGGCCACAGTGGCTCAGATAAAGTCTAAGTTTCCGGGACAGGAGTAGAACAGGGACCAAGTGATGAGACCAGTGGCTGGGACCAGTTCGCAAAGTTAGTGTGGGATGGGCAAGATGGCTGGTGATCCTCGGCCAGGCCCCAGAGGTCTGTAGATGGAGACTGGGATTATTCCTGAACCTTGGGATGGCACAAGGCTTGCAAGAGGGAGGAATGAAGGAGCCAGCCATGGGAACAGAGTTGTGGGGCCAGCCAGGCCTCCCCACAATGCTGGGGCCCCCTCCGGAGGCATGAAGCCAGGGGTGGAGAATGCGGGGGTCAGACAGCGGCAGGACGATCGTGACCCTGACGTGCCACATTGGAGCTGGAGCTGGACATGCATTTTCCTGCGGGACCATAGTTACGCTCGGCGTTGGGGTCTACGCACCGCGTTTGAAGTCCTACAGTACAGGCCTTCCTGGGTCTCCCAGTACAAACCCAATTTCAGTATTCTGTTCTGTTCCTTTGTTGTGGTAAGAACCTATGTACTTGCCAAATCATGGATCTCAATTTGGGGTTCAGAAAATATGGCCCCTATAACTATAGCTCAGCTCGATTGTGCATTAAACTAGCTCTTGTGGACTGGGACTGGGAGTCTAATTCCTATTTCTATTTCCTGTGGGAAAATTCATCCCAAGTTCCAAAGAACTTTTGGAACGGGACCCACTTGTAGGCTGGGCACTGCCTACCCAGTGGAAAAATCCATTTGCTGATTATTAAGTTCAACGATAATGATATTGTGCTCCTCCTCGACATTATTCCACATTCCCTTCAGCCGCAAGAGATGGTATTTTAACAAAAACCAGAAATACTAAGAACTGTGGCTTGACAAGGAACCCAGGGTCCCTTCAACAACATACGAATTAAAGGGAGAGAGCTTGCCATTTTCTGACTGAAATCTCGTGGTTCTTGAGAACACAGCAAGGTTAATGGGGGTCATCCTGCTTGGGGACACACCCTTGGGGACACATCCTTACACGTGCCAGCTCCCAGGCCGGCTAATGCACAAGGACGGGAGGAGTCTTGCCTGCTCTTCGGGAGGACCTGACTTGAATTCTGCTCTCTCAGCTGCCTTCTGCTTGGCTTCCGCCTTCTTTTCTTGGGGGTGGGGGGCAGGCAACTGCCTTTTGATTAAGCAGGACATTCTAGATTTTTTTGTTGCTTGTGAACACGATCTTTCCCTCTCTCTGCCTCTCCCCTTCCATCTCACGATATTACCTCCGGCCTTAGTTCCAGCACTTTATATCCACGCAGCACCACACCAAACCACGGATAACCAGAGCCACAAGGACCCAGATGGCCTTGAGTTTTAATGTCTCACATTCTGCTGGTTTGCATATAGTTATTTTTCTCCATTAACAAAGAGCTTTGCTTCATTTTTTTGCACAAATGATATCAAAACAAGAATGAGGAAGCAATATAACAACAAAAATCCGTAACTTGTGCTATCCCTTGGAACATATACTTTCCCGAGTCCTTGCCCAGTCGCAGACGTGTTTCACCACTCATCTACTCAGGTTTGCATCGGGCACTCAGTGACGGAGCACTGGCCCGACACGAGGCTGTAACCCGGCACACGAAGATGAATCACTCTTATCCCAGGAGTTCAGTCTGCAAAGTTTATAATCAGTATGGACATTGGATTTCATTCAGCTTTAAAGAGGAAAATTGAATCGATTATTTTCCAGTGGAACCTACTTCTTAGCAGCTCCTTGACTCCTTCGCAGCCGGGTTCTTTGCTAGTTCCTTAGGACACTGAGCAGAATATCTGGATTCTAGAAGTGACATAAAACAGATTTCAATTGACTCTCTCCAAACTGGATTCCTGGCCCTGAGTTACAAAAGGAAAATCCTAATTCCTAATACACTGGGACCCTAACTTTCAAGCTCCCTGCATTAGCTGACGTGCCACAGTTTAGTTATGTCCTGGATTTAGAGCTGTTCTTAACCAGCTAAAACACATAAAACTCTATGTTTCTGTTTCTATTTGAGGGTCTCTGAGAACCTCCCAGTCAACAAGGTTCATCAGTGGTGCTTATTATCTTCGTGAACTCCAAAGTAAGCACTTCCTTTATTTTATAGGTGGAAAAACATGTTTATATGAGAGAGGAAAAAAAAAATGGTCAGCTTAGTTTGGGCAGCACATTCCAAAGATACTGATAGCAACAGAAGACCTTACAGAAAATCAAATGTTTTCTGCCATGTGGTTTCCTTACTTTAGTTTTTTTTTTTCTATTCTAGACCATGTTTGTTCCTAATTCTGCTACAGAAGTTTTTTCTTTTCTTTTTTCTTTTCTAAAGATTTATTTATTTGAAAAAGAGAGAGAGAGCACAAGGCAGGAGGTGCAGAGGGAGAAAGATCTTCAAGCAGACCCCCTGAGCACAGAGCCAGATGTGGGGCTTGATCCCATGACCTATGAGATTATGACCTGAGCTGAAACCAAGAGCCAGCCACTTAACCAACTGAGCCACCCAAGCGCCCCAGAAATTTTTTCTTCTATAGGGATTTCCCTTCCACAGGAATTTCTCAATAAAGAGTGAGAGAAAAGAGGCAGATGCTTCTGAGGACTTTGCTTTCCCTTCCATCCAGGAGTGACTCTGAGACACAGATGACCCCGTGACTAGCAGCAGAGTGACCAGAGCTTCCTGTCCAGGTATCTTTTGCACTCCTGATTTGGAGGGCAAGATGAAAAACTTTCACTCATTTTAACTTCAGCTGAAATTACAGACAATCTTCAAGTTTCTTGGAACTAAATACTTAACTTTCATGAAGCTGGATAAGCAACTTTGTCATAACTTTCCAATTCCATAAAGTAGAAACAATGCCAGCATTACAGCTAATCTAATCAGCAAATGCAGCTAGAAGGTATCAGAATAGTGTGTGGTCATTAGAAATAAGAGAATACTTTAGCCATTCTGCTTAGCTCTTGGGTTTATTTAAACCTTGGCTCAATGGAGAGCATTTCCCCATATTAACATCTGCTTTATATCTGATATTTTTAATGTAAAATTCTAAGTTGCCCAGGCTTACTGCTTTATGCATTCATTCACTGTTATGGCCAACAACTCTTTATCGAGCACCTACAATTTGCTAACCAGAGTGCTAGGCACTGGGGATATGACAGTATAAAGCTAGTGCAGATCTATGCGTTCCTGGACCTTACATTTTAGTGGGAGACTGGTGGTGGACAAAAACTAAATGAATACTAAGATGTTAGAGAGTAACAGGGGCTTTGTATGGATTTGAAACAGGTGCCGTGGTATAGACAAACTAAACTAGGGTGTCAAAAAAGGTCCTTCTGGGGCGCCTGGGTGGCTCAGCCAGTTAAGTGTCTGCCTTCGGCTCAGGTCTTGATCCCAGAGTCCTGGGATGGAGCCCTGCATGGGGCTCCCTGCTCAGTGGGGAGTCTGCTTCTCCCTCTGCCTCTGCCACTCCCCCTGCTTGTGCTCTCTCTCTCTCAAATAAATACATAAACTCTTTTTTTTTTTTTTAAAAAGGTCTTTCTGAGGAAAGACATTTAAATTGGGATGTAAATGGCAAGAAGGAACCAGCCATCAAAGGTCAGGACACCACTGGTGAGCACACTGAACAAAGTCACTGTAATCCTCCGAGGAAGTGACCAAGGTCTGTAGGCAGTGTATTCAGATGCAGCACAGGGGAGCATCTGCACTCAAGAGCGAGACTCGGGTATTTGAATCCCAGTTCTATAGCCAGGATTCAAGTACCCCAGAGTACGTCCCCTAACTCCTATGAGTGTTTTGTAACCCTTTGTTTCCTTGTTGGTAAAATATGGATAATGATAGCTTCCCACTCACAGAGTTGTCAAAAGGTTTAAAGGGATTCATATATGCCAGAATAATGCCCGATACATACTAAGTGTGATATAAGGGATGGCCACTATTATTAGTAGCAAATGTGCCAAGTATATACACTCATGTTCATACCAGCATTATCCACAATAGCTAAAAGGTGTAAGCAACCGACATGTTTACAGATGGATAAATGGATAGACAAGATGTGGTCCACCCACGTAGTGGGATGTCTCTTCGCCTTAAAAAGGAAGGACATTCTGACACGTGCCAACACATGGATGAGCCAAGAGGACATTATGCTGTATGAAACAATCCAGTCACAAAAAAACAAATATTGTATGATTTCACCAAATTTGGGGTGTATCTGGAGTAGGCAAATTCACGGAGACGGAGGGTAGAAGGGTGGTTGCCAGGGGCTGGGGGAGGGGGACTGAGGACTGGGGGCAGAGTTTCAGGTTGGGAAGATGAAAAGTTCTGGAGACGGACAGTGGCAGTGGTTGTACAACAATGTGGATATACCTAACGTTGCTGAACTTGACTCTTAAAAATGGCTAAGATAGTAAATTCGATGTTATGTGCATTTTACCACAACTTTTCTCAAGTGCTGAATGTAAAGTACAATGTACAATCAGATCAGGGTAGCGACGGAGCAGCAGCTGTGTGGCAGCGAAGGTTCCTGGGACACGAGAAGCTGTACACCTCTAAGAGTTTCCACTCACACCTCAGTCTACATGGCTGTCACCCCAGATGTGTTCAGTTCACAGCCCACCTGGATATCCATGGTGACCATGGATGGAACTTTCATTCAGGACTATTTCCTACTCACACTTCCCTGACATGTTAGTCAAGGTTCTTGTTGCAAGCAACAGAAATTGGCAGGAGAGGAGTTCATTTAAAGGATATTACACGGGCTCGAGAAGTAGGCTGAAGGCTAAACTTCCAGGAAGAGACCCCAAATCATGTTGCTATACAGGGCTGCTTGGAAAACTGGGCCACTGATGTCACTGAGCCCTAAATGCTACCATTTACTCAGCTGTAGCTATAATTACCACTGCTGTCAGCACTAATGTCACTTGTAGGTGGGACAGACTCTACCCTCCGCCCCAAGAACCATATGCCTCAGCTGTCACTCACCAGCAAGGATAAATTCCATGTGGAACTTCTGGTTCCAGATTTCTTACTTGTATATAGAATAGGACTGTTGGATGAAAGTCACCTACTTGTGACTTACTTGATATGGCAAAGTGAGTTCTTAGGTTTCTCTTGTGGTTGTAGGATTCATAAACCTGGAAATTTTACAAAATAGGGAAGGTGAAAAGTACAGGGCAGCCAGAATCTTAACGAATGTCCACTACAGTCCATTCCCTAGCCTTCCAGCATCAACCTACACTCTCTTCACGAAGCTTAACAACCATACACGATCTAGATAAGTGACCGAAAAGTTCCCCATTGTCTTCAGTGGAAAAACGTGATGTCATCAAAATGTCAATGATCCTTAAATCAACCTCTAAAATTAAGGAGATAAGAACTAATGGGGTCAATGTTGGGCAGGTTCAGTATGAAATGCTAAAGAGGACGTCAAATCTAGAATCCAGGAGATGGCCTGGTTTGGATATGTGAATGGAGGAGTCATTTGCACGTTAAGGTTGCTGTGGGACACGACTGTCTGAGGGTGAAATCTTGGGCAACGCTTCACGGAGGAGGTAAAAGAAAAGGAGCCAACAGTGGATGCTGAGGAGGAGATTGGGGGAAGAACGAGCAGGGGAGTGAGGCCAGTGGAGCGGCCAAGAGCATCACAGGCAGGGAGGGGTGCAGACACTGGGAAAGGGAAGAGTCTCTACTCTCTGGTGACGTTCCAGAACATAGCTTCTACAGAACCACGCGTGCAAGCCCAAACTCAGTGGACTGAGTGGTGCATGAGTCGGAGGCGCAGAAGGGAGGTAGCCAAGTCTACACCAACTCTGTTTACGAAGTTTGACTCTAAAGGGAAGGGGAGGGATGTGGCAGAAACCCTTATATAACTGAGTGGCTGATGTTCAGCCCCCACATGAGCACACAGTGTGGAGATCAACCCGTCTCAGGTTCCATGTGAACATTAATCATCCGCGTGCCCAGTTCACACATATGCTTGGTTCCTCATTTATCTTTCTGCAAAGGGTCCATTGAGTTTATTCAGGCACGAAGATTCTAGAGACTGTTTCAATTTAGAATAGTTCAGCAAATGGGTACTTAAATAGAGACAATGGTTTTGGCAGTGATTTGGGGGCTTTAAAAGATAAATTTGCAGTAGTAACCCGAGATATTTTTGTTTTGTTTTTCTAGGGTGAGTTACAAGCCATTTCTAAGAAAACATTTACCCTGTGACAGAGAATAACTTACATACTTGTGTGTTCAATTTTATAGTTTCTCCAGTTCATTCCTACTTAATGTCCTTGATTGGATATGCACACTTCTTTTATTTTCTATACAAATTGGGAAAGGGGAATACGAATTGAATTATTAAGATAGCAAGCACATGTTCCATATTTATGCCAACAGAACCAGCAATAGTGTGCTGTCACCAGCTGCAGATCCTGATTTCTTTGCGTCCCCCAGCTGCTGGAGCACCCAGGGACAGCTGCCAGAAAGTGCACGTGGAGAGAATTCCCTTACTCCAAAATTCTTTAAAGTCTTGCAGTGTTAAAACTTTTGCCAACAGAAAAACAGAGCTTACAGTCTTCCAGAAAGATAGCAAAGCGGGTGACTTTGCCAACAGCCTCCTCCCCGCTGAATGCTATGACATATGGAACCACAAAAAATTTTAGCAGCAAAAATGCCAGCGATGACTATGAAATATGACCTGACCTATGCCGGGTAGGTCTGTCTAAATTCACAGTGCAGGGATGACAACAACAAGTTCCAGATCACAGAACGAACCAGACCAAGGTTCACATCTCTGAGGGCCTGTTTTCCCCAGTTCTGCCTCAGAGAAGCAAGGGCAGGGTACTTAATTCCTAAGCCTTTGCCTCCTCTGTATATTATGGATAATCAGACCCGCTTCTCAGGTTTCTTAGGAGGACTGAACATGTCAGTGCAGAGGGAGTCTCACTTCCACGCCTTGCACCGATGACAGTAGTGGCATCAATGTTATCGCACTTGTTACATCCACTGAAGTTCACCAGAGCAGGCTGGGCTCCAACAAGCTTCTGTGCCAGGCCCAACAGTGTGTGGCTTCCTGCTCTTCAGTCTTGCCACTCTCCATGCCAATGTGTCTAGAACGAGTTCTAGGCTCCTCTGAGTCTCCTGGGACATAGACTTCCCTTCTATAAAGGAATGACACTGCCATGTTCAATCAGCTTATGACGGAGCTAAGGCATCAGTTTTCTGAGCACCTCTAGTTCCCCTGAACCATAGTGTATTGGTCAGTGTTCTCAGAGAAACAGAACGAATAGGATGTATATAGAGATATAAATAAAAAGAAAATATATAAAGGAATGGGCCTCTGCGACTACGGAGGTTTGTGAGTCCCAAGATCTGCAGGCTCATTCCTTTGGTCCCTGATTTGGCGAGCTAGAGACCCAGGAGAGCTGATGGATCAGTTGCAGTCCAAGTCCAAAGGCCTGAGAACCAGGAGAGGGAAGGATGTAGTTCTAGTTCAAAGGCTGGCAAGTTTGAGCCCCAGGAAGAGCCAGTGTTTCAGTTTGAGTTCAAAGACAGAAAAAAGCTAATGTCCCAGTTCAGAGGCTGTTAGGCAGGAGGAATTCTCTCTTACACTGGGAAGGTCTGTCTTTTGTTCTGTTCAGGCCTTCAACTGATTGGTTGGGAAGGACAATCTGGTTTGCTCTGTCTACCAACGGAAATGTTAATCCCATTTAGAAAACTCTCACAGACACACCCAGAATAGTGTTTGAGCAAATATCTGAATACCCTGTGGCCAGTCAAGTTGACATATAAAATTTACCATCACAATAAGCATATAGTCCCAAGGCTCAGGCCTAGAGTAATCAGTGAGATTCCACTGGTTAAAGGTGGACACATGACAAACCACTAATGAAGCAGACCAGATAAGTCATATACTGTCGACTTCTAGGAAAAGACATCCGTTACTCTCTTCCTTTCAATGGGATGCCTAGAGCTACTGTAGTTGTTCACCATCCTGAGGGAAGTCAGTGTAAGGAGCCCAGAGTGGGCCAGGAGAGTCTCAGAGGAATGCTGTGGCCCTGACCAAGCTGTATGTAAAGTGTGATTACCTTGGGACATTTGCATTACCCAAGCAGAGCCATTCTCTACTGTGTGACCCAATTTGGTTGGGTTTTCTGAAACTTGCAGCATGAAGTCTAACTGGTCTATTTACTCCAACACTAGGACCATTTTTGTCAGCAATCTGGCCCCTGCTTCTGACCTCTGTCCCTATATAAGCAGTCTGTATCTGGGACACTGTCTGAGCTAAGTTATGTACTGGAACTGGAAAGTCTTCCTCAAATGTCACCTCTGCCTAGTCTTACAAGAATGACCTCTCTACTCTGCCTCACCAAATCTCAAGTAGACAGGAATGCTGTCCCAGAGTGAACCCTTATTTGGAACATTCCTTTGGCTCTTGAGATTTGAACTGTGGGTCACCTTTTGGGGAGCAGCTTTTCCACCTTGCCCATTCCCAACATTCTCCCTTTCACAATAGCCAGCGCCATCTGGTCATGGATTATAACCAAATGGTAGAAAGAATTATTGCATTGGTAATATGACAGGAAAAACAAAATAAATGATCAAAGACAGAATAGTTGTTGCTGGCAAGTATAATTGCTGAAGCAGAAACTGTTTTCGATTAAATCAGCAGCTTTTTCTATCCCCAAATTCTTTCCTTGAGAAAAGAAACAGGAGGTAGTTGGTGAAAGAAGAGGTTGCCTCCCATGCTGCTAATTTCAAAAGAAATATTAGCCTTAACTTCCCATACTAATGACTTTCCAATTTCGTATTTATTACAGATATGTCACCTGTGAATTTACTTATGTGACCTTCCTCCATCTACTTATGTTTTTGACCTACACAAAGATTTAGGCTTAATATCGGGTAGGTATTTCTTTATAATTTGTTTTTTATTGAGCCACTTAATTTTCATGCTCTGAAGTTTAATGAATAAATTCTTATTCAACTTAATCATACTCTTGCTCAATTTACAGACAGTATTTATAACTAAAAAAAAAAAAAAGCATGAAGCAAGGGTCAGAGATCTAGGATTGGTGTGATTTTCAGGTGTTTACTGCCTGGATTCTGGTATTTACTCATGAAAGTCATAACAGAGTTAAATTCTGCCCAGGGATGAGAAAAGTGTAAGACTTAGAGGTTTGGACTGGGGAGTTTGTATAACCGATTGGGAGGGGACAGAAAGATGTGCAACCAGTTCCATCTGCTTCCAGTGTAGCAGATGGATGGCATGGGAGAAATCCACTGAGCACTGGCTTTATAAGGTTAATGGAGGCTGCTTTAGCTAGAATCTTGCAAATGGCAACCCCAGGCCTCTTCTTGGTTTGGTCTGTCCCCTCCCAGGCTGAGGTTCCATGGCTGCTGGCCAGGTCTAGCCTGAGTTTCCGAATCTGGCTGCTGCAAAGATAGGGTACAACCATTCTTCCTGACCCTAAGGTACAGTGGCTATGGGGGAAGGAGCCGCCCTACTTGAGTGGGCTTCAGGGAAGCTGTGTTCTTGAGTGACAGCCAGGGTTCAGTTCAGGCAAGGAGGTGGAGGAAGATTTAGTGACGGTGTAGGGGAGTGTGTTTTCCTGCAACGAGAATTCCAGAGGGTAGGGCAGAAATGTTTGAGTGATAGTCAGCTGGGGCCCTTGGGCCAGGGGAGAGGAAGCCCAGACCAGTTTAGGGTCAAGAGAAGTGGATGGTGGTTGGCTGGAGGGCCTATAACTTGGGCATGGATCAAGAATTACAATAACTCACTCATCCGTCCTATGAATATTTATTGAGTGTGCTCTCCGTGTCAGCTGGTGGTTTGGCAATGAGAATGCAGACGTGAATAACACAAAGTCCCCGCCGTGTGGAGTGTATCCTCTAATGGGGCAGACATCGGGCTACGGGCAAGCACTGTGAGGAAGCATTGGGCAGGTAAGGGAACTGACAGGGACAGGGGCTGCTTTCTTAGGTAAGGTGGCCGGGAAAGGCCTGTCAGAGGGATGGCACTGAGCAGAGAGCTGAAGGGAGCAGGGAGGGCCAAGACGAGGAGGCTTCCCGCAGAGGCCATGGCAGCCATACTGTGTGTGGAGGAAGGCTTCCAGAACGGAGGGGCTGAAACACAGCGGGAAGGGAAGCAGGAGTGAAGGGCCAGAGCAGGCAGGATCAGAGAGGTCCTGGCTGGTCTCTGAGTTTTAGTCCGAGTGGAACACCAGGCCAGTGGGGCCTCGAGTGCGGAGTGGCATGATCTGCTGTTACCCGACATGTGAGGGGCTCTCAGGGCTCCGGCTGTCTGTCTGGGGCGATCCTCCCATCAGCACCCACGCACAAGCGTGGCCCAGGCCTCTCAGGAGCAGCCACGTGCAGGAGTGGGGTTTTTTCCTGCCCTAAACGTGAGTTGGCAGAAGCCAAAGACCAACTTTGGCTTACAAAATACGAGACTTACAAAATACAAGAAACAGAAGCAACTTCTGGTGAGGGTACTGTGGTCTCTAAAAACAGTCGGCCTCCGCAGACACCGCTGTGGCCCCTCTGGAACAGGCACACGCGGCCTGTTGAGTGGGCGTCCGAGGAAGGCTTCTTCGCTCCAGGCTGCTGGCGGGAAGCTGGAGGCGGCTGTGGGAGGTGTGTCCTCGTGGCCTGTGGGGCCTGAGCTGGAGACCAGGAGGGCCAGGCACTGTCGTGTGGCAGGCCCCGCGCGTAATCAGAACAGCAGCAGCTAGGGCACCGTCTGCAACAGCTGCCGGAGTACAATCTGCCCCAAACCAAAGTGCGGAACTTCTGATTCTTACCTTACTTAAGCCTACTGAGGGACTCCGAGATGGACAGCAGGACAGCAATGACACTCGCAAACGTGAGAAGTTGCGCACGCGAGCGCACGTGCCTTCCGGTCCCTACAGGGAGCCTACTGGTTCCGCACTGGACACCGTTGCTGCGCTCCTCCCAGGGACTCAAGACTCAGATCTGAAAAGTCGTGGAAACTTAGAGCTGGATAGAAGCTCTTCAGTCACCCGACCCAATGCGCTCTGTTTGGCAAATAAGAAAGGAGGACTCCAGGAAGGTGAGGTGGCCCGACCAGGAGCGCGGGCCTCTGGGAAGGCAGAGCCAGGGCCAAGGCAGGGCCCCTCTGTGCTGTAGATCTCCCTGTCCTCTCTGGCCAGGTGAAGGCCAGCCCATCAGAGTCAGAATTCCATCATGATCGCCTGCTCTAAGCTGTCCCCATCCTGATCAACCCTACCCCTGCCCTTCAGCCTCCTCTCAAAAGATGGCAGCCTCACCCAGACCCACAATCACTTGGGTGGTGCTCAGTAAACAGAACTCTGGGACCACAAGAAGTGGGCATGGGGCTAAAAGATCTGATAGCTCTTCTTGGGATAGCACCAGCATTGAACAATAACTTGCCAAGAGCCACAGCCTGAGATGTAACCAAACCTGTTAGCATTTACACATGGAAACGAGTGTGCTCTCCTTCCCAGTATTCCTATTGGTGGGTTTTGTCTCTCTCCAGTGATGTCTCCATTGCTCATAACATCCCTGGACCTCCTCTTCAAGACAGCAACAGCAGTGCAAAGTAGGCTTTTGAGTCAAAGTTACCTAAGTTAAATCTTAGTTCTAAAACATACTAGGTAGCTGTGTGACTTTGGGTGACTTACTTAACCTCTCTGAACCGTAGCTTCTTCAATTATAAAAGAGCCATAATTATGCTCACTTTACAAAACTGATGAGAAGATTAAATAAGATGACAGTAATGAAAGTACCCGTGCTTGGTATATAACAGATTCTCGGAGGTGCTTTCTTTCTTTCTCCTTTGGGAGTTACCCTCAGAAGGTGAAGCATTAGTTTAAGTGACTTAGTGATGCCAAACTTACCTATTATTCTGAAGGTGAGTAAATACCTTTGAAGATGGCCAAAAGCTATTAGGATTCAAGTGTGACAAATAAGAACAGCAGTCAAATGGACAATGCAAGGTGCAGCCGCCGAGGTCGGAATGAGAACGATTTTCTGTATGGATCAAAGACAGACTTTTCTCGATGTCCGCCATGTTCTAGGCGCTGTGCTGGGTGGTGTGACTACGATAGTAAACGGACCACAGCCCTTGTCCTAAGGAGCTCACGGTCTGTATGAGCTGCAGTGGCGTTGTTAGTGGAGTTTTCAAAAATAACGTATAGGGGGTTGCAGATATTTGTTTAAAAATAAATTTTACTGTCTCATATCTTAACCAATAAACCTGTAAAGCCTCCACATAAATCATTAGAAAAAACAATTAGATAATTCCCAAATAATTAGCTATTCTTCACTAATCTGGTATGGTTTTATCAAACAAAAATAAGCAATAAATAAATTATTTGAATTTCATAATTATGTAGGCATTTTCCAAACTTGGGGTTTCAAACTAAGAAAATTTTTGATAATTTTCTTTGTTAGAGTCTTTAATCAGGGGGCGCCTGGGCAGCTCAGTTGGTTGAGCGTCTGCCTTCGGCTCAGGTCATGATCCTGGGATCCTGGGATTGAGCCCCACATCCGGCCCCCTGTTAGCAGGGAGTCGGCTTGTCCCTCTTCCTCTCCCTATCCCCACTGCTTGTGCTCTCTCACTCTCAGGTAAATAAATAAAATCTTTAAAAAGAAAGAATCTCTAATCAGGTTATTAATTATTATTTTATATGGTAAGTGGCCTTCGTAACACAAAGACAAAGCTTCAACTTGTGACCTGTTTTTCCATCCTGAATACAACAAAAGCCACCCTAAGTAAAAAGTTTAAGGCCCTTCTATTTTGCCTTGATTTCCTTTTTTTTTTTTTAAAGATTTTATTTATTTGACAGAGAGAGACACAGCCAGTGAGAGAGGGAACACAGCAGAGGAAATGGGAGAGGAAGAAGCAGGCTCCCAACACAGCAGGGAGCCCGATGTGGGGCTCCTTCCCAGGACCCTGGGATCACGCCCTGGGCTGAAGGCAGATGCTTAATGACTGAGCCACCCAGGTGCCCCTGCCTTGATTTCCTTAATTATGAAATGGAGATATTAGAATTACCTACTCAAAATACTGTGGTGAGGATTAAATGAGCCCATAGGATTTAAAAGTTTTAAGCAGTGCCAGGAGCACAGTAAGTTTGCTGTTACCATTGTTATTCTAACCTGATACCCAAACAGTAATACCAGGTCCTGGGTTATCAACAGCTTTCTACATTGGAATCCTGCATTCCCCTTATGATGAAAAGATGTCATCCAAAGTCAGCTTTCTGAGTTTTGTTTCACGGTCAGCAAGAACTCAATTTATGTGGTATCATGAGTATGCAAAGAGAAACAAATATAAAGATCCAACCTTCTGATGTGGCATGAGGCATAGAGGCCATGAATGTGGGGAAATGGGAGTTCATCCAGGATGGAGCCTAGAGGCGCTCATGTTGCTATGTTGGCAGCTGCTTGCCAAGTCTGAATCTGACCGTGAACATTCCTTTCTGCGTTCTACAGCCCTTTGCCACAGTGTCCACAGAATGAAGATACAGCAACGTGGGGTTTGGCAGTCACCCCAGGCACTGAGATCACAGGAAAACGGAGGAAGGGGATCCTGTATAGTAAACCTCAGTCTGATTTCCTCTCAGTCCTCCAGGACCCCTGAGGTGGGCGGGGGGGCATGAACTCTCTCCCATCCCAACTGCAGCCTTGGTGTAGGGTCATTGCATGCGGAGAAAGAAAAGAAAACAGGGACACATGTGGTGTGGAGAATCCAAAAGGCTAGGACTGTCCATCTCTGGTGCCATGATGGTTGAAGGTTGGGGAGAAGGTGGTAGGGATGGGGTAGACCGGAAGAACAAAGAAATAGAGTTTATGTCCCAATGTGTCCAATTCCCTGCCCTGAACCAGGCTTTTCAGTGCCTTCGGTATTTAGACATTTCTGTAGAACACCGCACAGCAACCTGGTCTGATGTGAATGCTGTGCTAGGACTCAGGAACGCTGGCTTCGTGGAGGGCTTCTCCTCTGGAGCATGTGAGACACCCGCTCACCGGAAGTGAAGTGAAGACATCCCATTGCAGACTGAGAGGGAAAGTTGAGGACGTCCTCAAGAAGACCAGCAGCTGCTGGGGGAATGGCAGGGCCAAAGGCCAGAGAGGGGCCAAGTCTAAGCAGTTCCATTTCCCCTTCCCCCGGAAGCCTAGTGGATAAGGAAGGCTGCTCCCCTTTTATCTCGGGACAATCTGAGGACCACAGTCGGATCTGTGACCTGAGGGTTCAGATATCTTGTCAGAAACACAGGGCAACTTGCTGATTCTTATCTTCGGTCCTGTCCCAAAACAAAGCCACCAGAGCACATGGAAATACTGAACGGTCTTTTGAGTACTGGGAATGCACAGTTCAGAAGGCAAGTCTGCTAAAACAAACTATCCTTTCCATTCAGTCAAGATACAGACACACATGCATATTCTCCTCCTATGTGCTGATATTGTGCGAGGAACTTGGGGCACAACAACGAGCCATCAGGTAACACCGCCACACTCACAGAGCTGAAATTCTGGAGGGGAAGACACGGCACTATGCAGAAAATGAAGAGTGCCGTCTCGGCCCAGAGGGGAGTGCTGTGGGAGCGTGTAGGAGGAGGATTTAATTCGACATGCCTCTTGTATGGAAAAGGAGTAACAGACCTAAGGTTAGGTTTATTCTGTTACTAGTTTAGTTTTTTTTAATTTTTTTAAAAGATTTTATTTATTTGTTTGACAGAGAGAGACAGCCAGCGAGAGAGGGAACACAAGCAGGGGGAGTGGGAGAGGAAGAAGCAGGCTCCCAGTGGAGGAGCCTGATGTGGGGCTCGATCCCAGGACTCTGGGATCACACCCTGAGCCGAACGCAGACGCTTAACGACTGCACCACCCAGGCGCCTCTATTCTGTTACTACTTTAAAAGCCAAACACCAATCTACTGGGTTAAGCAGACGCTGAACGCTGAAGCTTTGCCTGCCTGCCCCTTTCTGGAACTCCCAAAGCATCTCTAAATGGACCCTAAAGTACTTCTATTCCTTCCTCGCTTCTAGGTTTAACTTGCTCTATTTACTCATTTGGTAAAAAGTGACTCATTTCCTCTAGGTGACTGTTTGAGCATCCATGAAATGTGGAGGAGCTCCCTCTATCCCATCTTCCCCGTGCAAACACCAGCGGCAGCGTCCGAGAGGGCTCCTCATTGGAGCATTGCTGGCCCCTCACGCTAGTAAAATCTGTTGTTAATATGCTCCCTAAATTGTTCAAACCACTAATGTTAACATGTGATATCTTTATCTCTCCTTTCATCCAAACATCCAAAAACCACTTTCCATAATAAGATATGACATTGCCAAAGTCACTCATCTAATCGTTTTATTCTGGGTCCATGGGAGAGGATAGACTAACCTCCTGACTGCACTGGAATGAATTTCCACCAAGCCTACTTGACTTAGTGTTAGAACATCCAAGAATACACAGAGTTGGAAAGTAATTTTTGAAATTATTGATGCCATCTTTATTATTTGGCTAAAGGGAAAAAACTGAGGCCCCAGGAGGTTGTGTGACTTAGCCGGAACCACCTGGCTAGTTAGCACCTGAGGACTGGTGTGGGGGCCCTTGGTCTCCGGTGCTCTTCTCGCCACCACCACTGGCTCCCCACAGCTCAACACGGTGCCTGGTACGTGGCACCATGAAATATCATGCCATACATACATTTTAAATGGACAAATGGCAATTGCTGAAGATGTGAGCATTTATTCCTCACAACAGCCCAATGAGATAGATACTGTTAATGCCCTTAATAGACCAAGGCATGCAGAAGTTAAGAAGTTTGCCTAATCTCTTAGGCAAATAGATAGATAGATCACAAATAGATAAGGTCAGAGCCAGGATTTGAACACAGGGCCCCTGACTGAGTCTGTGATGTTGAAGACTAAGCTGTACCAACACCGAAGGGATGGATACACCATAACATAGATACAACCCTGAAGGAGGAGGAAGGGGCTGGGGGAGGGTTTAAGAACAACAAAATAGGGATCGAGTGTCATACAAATGTATAGAATCATCACAAATATATATGCTTTATATTCTGCACACATAAACCACAGTCTGAAACCCTTTCACACTGCTAGTCACCGTAGGGTCGTTGATCCAAACCTCAAATGCTACATAAAGTAAGAAAGGGCAGGGGCCCCTGGGTGGCACAGTTGTTAAGCGCCTGCCTTCAGCTCAGGGCGTGATCCTGGCGTTCTGGGATCGAGCCCCACGTCAGGCTCCTCCGCAGGGAGCCTGCTTCTTCCTCTCCCACTCCCCCTGCTTGTGTTCTCT
Source organism: Ailuropoda melanoleuca (assembly GCF_002007445.2). Classification (NCBI taxonomy): domain Eukaryota; kingdom Metazoa; phylum Chordata; class Mammalia; order Carnivora; family Ursidae; genus Ailuropoda; species Ailuropoda melanoleuca. The sequence goes on from NC_048224.1 coordinate 65,949,933, forward strand.
CGCTGGCTGTCTCTATCTCTGTCAAATAAATAAATAAAATCTTTAAAAAAAAAAAAAGTAAGAAAGAGCACAACATTCGCCTTCTTACCATATAGATTTTGATTATAGCAACTTACCAGCTAGGTGTGAGGTTGTTCCTAAAAAAATTTGAATTACAGATGTAAAATGGTAGTCATAATAACCACCTTCTGAAAGATAACTGGCTAAATCTACTTTTTTTTAAATGCCAGAGAACATACTACCACAAGAAGTTAACGCCACCCTGAGTGATTTATCAGTACTAGGATTCTCGTGCTATCATCCAACTTCCCCTAACACTAAATTGGAACATTATGTCTGGGTGTGCTGACATCCCTAATGCCCTTACCATTGACATTTCCACTTGGCGGTTATTTCTTAGAAGCCCCTCCTACTCGAAAACTTAAAACCTTGAAGGGAGCTAATTTTGCCAGACTTGACATTTACCTCTCCAAGATTATTGCAAATAGATTTAAAGTTCTCTTTAAATTCCCCTGAATGATTTCCCTCCTTTCCTGGCTAAAGGAACCAGTGGTCTACCACACCAGGGCTGCTGGGACAGGGTATGATGGGAACCACCGACTTTCCCACGATGGAAGCAGCGTAGGAGGGTCTGTCGTGTTCTCCGTGAAGGGGTTACTCTTTGTGGGCTTCTCCACATCCTCCTCCACGTCTCCCCTCTCCTTCTCTTCTTGGCCGGGCTGCCCCCAAGCACAGGGCACCCATTATTCAGAGTGACCCAGCACAGGCAAAGCTCTGTGGGAGCCTCAAGCAGACGCTGAACAGAGGGTACGCCTGTGACTGGCTATTTCTTTTGTAAGGATGTCTACACCTTAAGCATATAAATAATCCATAACTCTTCCTTTGTTGATTCATTGATGTTGGAAAAATCCTTGTAAATTCCGATTCCATGGCACACACAATAATCCATTCCTGGTTTCAAATAGACACCAGGAAAACTAAGGGATTGTTTGGATGTCTCTTAAAATTCTCATCAGAGTGTCGATGCCTGAGTCACCAGCCCTCAAGTATTACAAACATGAAACCAAAGCATCGAGTCCTCACATCAGCAGGATTCAGGTGCTCCAAGAGAGGACAAAGCCAGTGTGAGCAGCAGGAAGGAGCCCCAGGTCTCCTGGAAACATCGACATCTAGTGGCTGTGGAGAAAAGACCATCCTGAACTCACCACCCCCACTCTAAAGAAAGGTCTAGAACGGGTGGTGGGCAGCCAGCTAGTTCACCCTCCTCATTTCCAGGTAAGAAAGTTGAAGCCCAGGGTTAGAACAGCTCCCCGAATTTCACACCTCTAATGGGTGGTGTTAGTACTTATTTCCCACAGGTCACTGCCACCTGAATATTAATATGCAGGAACTCGGGGTAAATCACCCATGCAACAATGGTTAGAAGGAAAGAGGGAGTTTCAGTGGTTTATGGTTCACTAGGTATTTGCATCTCAATGCAGCGATTTTCCAAATTTCATCATTCATCCATTATTGATCATGACACTGCTTTACGAAAAGAAAAAGTCAAAATTCACATCCCTGTCTAAAGGAAAAACATGTCAAAACAAGCTTCGAGGAGGCATTATCAGGCAGTGCTCTAGCTCTGAAACTCTATGCAAACGGAACTCATACAAGACCTTTCCCGCATTTCGTGATAATAAAATGCGAGCAAACAAAATATTCTTGCTCCCCAAATGCTACATGTTTTGTATCTAAAATAAAAGCTGTAGGGGCACCTGGGTGGCACAGCGGTTAAAGCGTCTGCCTTCGGCTCAGGGCGTGATCCCGGCGTTGTGGGATCGAGCCCCACATCAGGCTTCTCTGCAATGAGCCTGCTTCTTCCTCTCCCACTCCCCCTGCTTGTGTTCCCTCTCTCTCTGGCTGTCTCTATCTCTGTCGAATAAATAAATAAAATCTTTAAAAAAAAAAATAAAATAAAATAAAATAAAATAAAAGCTGTAATACATCTAAAAGAAAAGAAATCACAGAGGTCAATAACCTTCGTGCTGTAGGTACAGATTGGTCCCGTAAGCTTAAAACAGGGTGCTGAATGAGACTTGTTATTTTGTGGATTAATGAATAGTAGGGGAGAGAAAAAATTCCAAAGACTGAGGAATCAGAGCTGTTACGCAAGGTAGTGGGGGAAAGATGAAGCCAAGGTTCTTAGTACCAAAATATCCCTACAGGAAGCTCAGTGGAACAATTTTCCATGGCAAACAGGAGACATGTCTCATAAATAACAAGCCAGGCGGGGTTGTGAGCAAGACAAGCAACGTGTGCAGGGAGGGAAACGCTGACGGAGCGGGCGCCCTGGTGTTGACTTGCCCTCCCAAAGGAAAGCTGTGGGCTCCAAGGCCAAGACACTGAATATTTATATTCTGCTGGTAAAATGTGTCTTTTATAGAGAAATGTCATCACATTCTCCTGTGTCCCAAGAGTTCCTTAAAGCAAGATCCTTTTACACTTTCCGTCTCCCCTCGTCATCAAGCTAGCAGGCGTGGAAGCTGGTCGTCATTTGGAAATGGGGGGAGTCAGGCAGAGATGCTCTGGCCGAGGCTCCTAGCAACCAGCCTGAAACATTTATTTCTCTTATAATAGAGTAAAAAAATAAAAGTAAAAACAAAACGAAGGTAACAACTCTATGCATTATATATATATGTTATACAGCAGATCTATGCGCCTGAACATACGTACACCTGAATGAACCTGGTCCGTCTGAATTTAAATAGAAGATCAGATACTACACAGCCATAAAAAAAAAAAAAATGAGGTCTTGCCATTTGCAACGACGCAGATGGAACTAGAGGGTATTATGCTAAGTGAAATAAGTCAGTCAGAGAAAGAGAGTTATATGATCTCGCTGATATGTGGAATTTAAGAAACAAAATAGAGGATCATAGGGGAAGGGAAGAAAAAATAAAACAAGATGAAATCAGAGAGGGAGACAAACCATAAGAGACTCTGAATCATAGGAAACAAAGTGAGGGTTGCTGGAGAGGGGGGTGGGAGGATGGGGTCACTGGGTGATGGGCATTAAGGAAGGCATGTGACGTAATGAGCACCGAGTATTATACACAACCGATGAATCACTGACCTCTACCTCTGAAACCAATAATACATTATATGTAAATTGAATTTAAATTAAAATTAAAAAAAGAACTAAAGACAGCCAAACACAAATATAAGATCAGTTCTTAACGACAATTAAGACACAAGCACACTACCATAAAACTGTGCCACTGAGACCCCGAGATCTTTAGAGCCATGCTCGTCCTCCCATTCTTCCATCTGCAAATGCATTAAGAACAGACACCTGAGGAGCTCTGAAGTCCCGGTGTGAGTGAGTCACGTGACAAAGCCAAGCCAAACTTACAGCCATACTCACTCCCCAGCATATAGGAAGGTTTCAGGTCCGCATGAGAAAGGAGAAAACTGAGGATGAGCACAGGTGGCAAGGAAAAGCCAGAGACAGGAGATCTAAACACGGCGGGGGACCCAGACAGGCGACTGCTGCTGGGGTGAGCAGGGAGGACACCCAGGCAGCTGACTGCCGCCACAGGGGTGGACTGACTGGGAGGCAAGGGACAGCAAGGTCGCCTGTGCACAGAAGGTCATGGGAACTCCTGGGGGCCCATGCCTCTGCTGCCTTGTCTGTCCACCACAGCAACACGCCCCCCTGCCTCTGCCTTCCCCTGGTCCTGGCCGACCCAACCAACAGTGGCTTCTGCCCTGTGATCTTGGTGCTCTCCACCTCCGGCTCTGGCCCCCACCCACCCCTCCCCCGCCTCC
>NC_048224.1:65954262-66089887 GCF_002007445.2 Ailuropoda melanoleuca
CCCCTCCCCCGCCTCCCCCGACACTGCCCACTTCTCCTAGGATTCACCTCAGATGCTTCCTCTGTGGAGTCTCTTCCTAGCCCCCCTTGTCCCTGAAGCGCCCCCAAAAGGGATCATCTTCTCCCTCGGGCTCCACTGTACTCAACCAACAGACACGCAGCATTTGTCCACTTCCTTCTACTGATCATCCCCGGGGGTTAACCTCCCCCCACCTTCCAGGTTGCACATGCGTGTGTGCCCCCAATGCCTCCCCCCAGAATCCCATGCCTGGTCATCCTCCAAGAGCCCCTGAGCAGGAGGCAAGGGGCGTGCAAGCATGAGACATGACCCTGTCGGTTGCACATGTCAAAGCTGGATGGAACCTGCCCAGGTAAGTCTGCAGGGTGTGGCTGAAATGTGACAGGCCCGGAAGCCCCAAGAGACTCCATAAGGGGTGTCTCATGTGGCGAGACAGGCTGCAAACTGGAATTCATGGGGGTGCGGGCGGGGATCATGGCAGGTGTCAGTGGGGCCACTGGACAGAGCTATGGCAGCGGTGGGGGGCCAAGCAGGAACATCGAGGACAGGGAAGTATCTGGCTTCGGAGGAAGCTTTACCTCCAGCCCCAGGCATAATGCCATTCACTTAAAATATCAGGGCAAAGTCAGGCAACTCAGATCTCTGCAGGCACAACCTGTCCACCAGGATTGGAACTCACTCTCTACAGTTCACATCCTCTGGGCAGATCACAAGGACCCTGCAACAAGGTAGGTGCTGTGTGCAGAGAAGGACAGGGAGCTAAAGGCTCTGTGAATCTAAGGACGTTAGCACAGGAAGTGTTCCCTTAAGGCTCACGTACTCTATTCCCTTCATAGACGTTCAGGAAATCCAGAGGAGAGAGGAGGCTTCCCACAGCTTCCCACCTAATCCATGGCTGATCTGGGGTCTAGAATATAGCTTACCTCCCAGTACCTGCACCTGTAAGAACATGACGGGAAAAAACCCTCAAGTAACACAACTTAGCTGTTTGTTTGGTTGTTTTTTTAATTTTTTTTTAAGATTTTATTTATTTATTTGAGAGAGAAAGAGCACAAGCAGGTGGAGGAGCAAGGGAGAGGGAGAAACAGACTCATCGCTGAGCAGGGAGCCTGATGCAGGGCTTGATCCCACGACTCTAGGATCATGACCTGAGCCGAAGGCAGACGCTTAACCGACTGTGCCACCCAGGCACCCCAACTTAGATGTTTTAGTACAAAAGTACAAATGGCACATTTCTGAGAAGTGGGTAGACCTCCCAGGACACATTGGCAGCACCAATTCAGGCCTTGCCTTTGATTTTGTGTCTGAGTGTTGTGCAAACTAACACCGTTACCAGATGTGGGCAATACACAGCTCCTGTCCACAGAGCCCTGCCCGTGCCGCACAGTACCCTGCAGATGGTGGTGGTCAGCATCATGCGGAGTCCTCAGTTTGGAGCTGGACCAATGCAAGCGTTACATAACATTAGAAAAATACATTACCCCCCAGGCATTTTAACTTCCGGCTGAGACGCAGCATAAAAAACCATTTCTTTCACCTCTTGTGGACTGTGGCCTGAGGCTGAGACCCAGCCTGCTGCCCCGTTGTGGCCCAGGAGCTGCTCTGGCTGGACGCCAGCCTGGGCTTCCCTTCCTCTTTTGCTGGTTGTTGCCAGGCTTGGGGAAAGTGGCCCCTGCATGATGATAGAAGGTCTGAGCCAGCCTCGGATCCTGCAAAACATGAGGCACCTCAACTATTCTCTGTCTGTTTTGTTTTGCGCAATGTGTTGTTTGTTTGTTTGTTTGTTTGTTTCAACACTCTTCTCTAATAACAAGGACGTTTGGTTTCCTGGGAGGACCGGTTGAGCAGGTTAATTTGGCTCAGGGAAACTGACCAGTCAGCGTTATCAGATTTCAGGGAGCTAGAAAAGCAGGGAAGATTTTAGTCTTCTCCTACGAGCTAAGATCAACTGTCTACCTGTTTTGTAATATCTTCTATTTACAGAGATCAGTATAACAATTTCTGACAAATTTATGGTTAATATCAATCTCTGACGTCTGCAGATGTTTCAGAAAGAGTCTGAAAGCATCCACAAATGTAAATCATCAGACAATGTCTTCTTGGCTTGCAGATGACGTGGTGGCCCCACAGTAAATGTCCTTTAGGTACTTTCTTCAGAGGATTTACACATGTGGCACAAAGCCCTCCTCAATAAATAGCAGCTTCCGCTCTCCCTTTCACATCGACTTTGAGTCTTTAATTTACAGAAGTTAGCACAATAGCAGATATATGGAGGAAATCCATACTGCCGAAATTGCACCATGACAATATTACATTTTAAAACCTACTATGACCATTTACATTCTTAGATATTACTATTATTATTATTGGTACTGCTATTACTCATTTTACAGTGAAGGAAACTAAATAACCAGAGAAGCGATATGTTTGTTTTTAGCCCCTTATCTGGTCTGGGTTAGAATTCAGGTATTTCTGATCCCTAATACTGAAATCAAGGACCCGAAGATTTAATAGTCGTTGTGTCTACTTCATTACTGTCAACTTATTATTATCATCTTAATTAATTTCCCTTTGCAGATCCTTTGGGGTTTTTTGCTTTTCTTCCAGTTTCTTAGAATGAATTCTAACTTGTATTTTAAAAATTTCTTCTCTAGTGAAGAGGTATTAAAGGCTATTTCCTCTAAATACAACTTTTCGTGGATCCCATAGGCCTGGTATGGGGTCTCCTAGATTTTGGGTTTTTTGTTTTTTGTTTTTTTTTTTTTAATTAGGTGTATTTAAGTAATCTCTATATCCAATATGGGGCTAGAACTCACAACCCTGAGATCAAGAGCTGCACACTCTTCCTGCTCAGCCAACCAGGCACCCCTAAGGTCTCCTAGTTTTAAAGCTTGCTAGATAACTCGAAACTTCACCCTCAACCTTCTCTTTGCTCTGTGGGGACTGGATGAGAGTGCTCGCTGATTTGTAAGGATGTAAGACTGGGTCTTTATGTAATTTATCTAATTTGACTAGATTTTGATCAGAGGCCAATGGTGCTAACTGAAATCTCTACTTTCTTGAACCACTTGAAATATCCTTCCACCTCAAGTACCAAAATGAATTTTATAAATGTTCAAGGACAAAAATAAAGAAATAAATGAGGAGAAACTCCATATTCTCTACTTGTAGGATACAAACTTCATGATGTATTATTACAAGAGGTTATGAATGTGTGAGGGTCCTATTTCTCCCCGATTAAAGTGCACGAGATCTATTGAACTGTGAAATGAAAATACTTAAACGCATTCATTATACTTGTGCTTATCAAGTTCTGTGTAGTTCTAATAGCTTTTGCTTTCTGTTTAGATCCACGTTGTTTTCTATGTCACTATCTCATTTTATCTCAACAATATAAGGCCATGTTACCAATGGAACAGAAGCATTAGTCACCGGGAAATACAAGTGAAGAGCATAACGAGACATCGCCATGCTGCCGAGCAGCGGGAACACCAAAACGAGAGAGACAGACAGTGCCACGTGTTGAGGAGGATGAAGACGAGCTCCCTGTGTACCGGGCATAGAAACTGGCACAAGCACTTTGGAAAACTGATGGGACTGTTTTGAAGCTGGTCAACAGGCACAGCCTCACGCCAGCAGCCACATCCCCGGGTACACATCTAATAGACATGTAGGTGTATGTTGACTCTAAGGCACGTACAAGAAAGCCCCTAGCAGGGGCCCCCCGGGGGACTCGGCCGGTGGAGCGTCTGCCTCCGGTTCAGGTCATGATCTCGGGGTCCTGGGACAGCCCCCCGCCTCAGCGGAGTCTGCTTCTCCCTCTGCCTCTTGCTCATACTCTCTCTCTCACTCTGTCTCTCTCAAATAAATAAAATCTTAAGAAAAAATAAAGGAATGCTCATAGCAACTTTATTCATAACGCTCTCACACTGGAAGCCCCAATTTCCGCCAACAGTAAAATTAATAAATAAGTTTTGTATCGTGTAATGGACTTCTATACAGCCACAAAAATCAACAAACTATATCTTTACACACGTGGCGGAGGAATCTTGCCAATGTGATGCCAATTGTAAGAAGCCAGACACAAAAGACCACACACTCGAGAACGCCATTTATATAAAATTCCAAAATAGGCACCACGAATCTATGGTGTCAGAAGTCCAGATAGTGGGTGGATACCTTCTTAGGGAAGAGTTGTGACAACAGGAGACGGGGGTAGAGTATCTGGGGGCTGTTTCTCAATCTCAATGCTAGTACATGGGTGTGTTAGCTTTGTGAAAACCCCAGCAGCTGCCTCTGTACTTCAGACTTGTGGGCTTTTCTGTGTGTGTGATATACTCCAGCAAACATGTTTGGTAAGAATCGAATACAGGGCTCTACCTAGGATTTATGATGAAACAGAAAATGCCACGCTTTCCCTTCTTTACAAGGTAGAATTCGAATTTCAAGGAAAGGTGGGTCAGGCACTGGGGGAATTTCTTCTCCTAAGTCACTTGGTGAAACTGTCAGCACTGCCCAAGGAGGTGGGTAGTATGATCCCATTTTGCAGATTGGCCAAGGGAGGCTCTGAGTGGAATCAGTTTGTCCAAGAGCACACATCTGCTAAGTGGCCAATCCCTCTACCTAGGAGGCTGCTGGATCCAGGGGGCATCCCACAGAAGCTGAGAGCCTGGAGCAAAAGCACAAATCCCCTCAACCCTGCGTACAGAGGGTTTTTTTCTCTCTTCCTGCAAGATATTTCATGTGGATAGCTTAGAGATAATTCAAACTGAAATTAAACTTTAGCGTTCCTCCATCTAGCTTTGCAGCTTCCCTTGCACATTGGTTTTCTTTTAGCACCCTTTCTCATAAAGCCTGGTCGTGTTTATAACATTGTTTTATACACTAGATTTCTTCCGCAACAAGATTTGCTCTTACAGTATTTGTAATGATAAAAACCAAAACAACATGCATTATGTGATCCACCCAATTCCATTTAATAATATTGCAGCTTTATTTAGGGCATTTGGTGTTTTTATTTTATAGCAAATTAAACTCAGATCAAAAAGTGTCTGTTCAAAATGTATACACACACCCTGCCTATTTCCAAGGAGCTTTGACTCATATTAAAAGGTGCATATAAAATAGAGCTGAAATACACAATTTGAAAACTCATGAAAGGGGAAGAAACTAATTTAGGATAATACAAATGCCATCGCTGAACATTAAAATCAAATCATTGAACTCTAAGCTTTCTGGAAAACAAGTACATAAATCTCCTGATCTGATAGAAAGAAATAAATCAGTTTTACAAAGAAGACAGTTTTCCAGATAGAAATTTCCAAGAGGCATGCCAAAGAAACTTACACAAATGGTTTGATACTGAATGATACAAATCACATGTAGATATCAAGTGACAGTAAGAAGTATCACTTAGGGGCGCCTGGCTGGCTCAGTTGGTGGAGATCTCGATGTCAGGGTTGTGAGTTTGAGCCCTGCGTTAGGTACGAGGATTACTTAAAAATAAAATTTTAAAAAAAAAGTGTCATTTATGAGGGAAGTGTTACAAATGAAACAGCCCTGGATTTTATTTTTCAAGATCAAGGTCCAAGGGAAAAAAAAAAAACAAAACAAAACAAAGAAAAGAGAAACAAAAGAGAGGTCCTGGTTTTTAAAAGGCAGCAGAGACCCACTGGGCTGGCCAGGTGGTGGCTCTTGGACAGCAGGTGAGCCCTGAGGGGTCACAAGGCCAGGTTTGCCCTCCGCCTTCAGGGCCTCAGTTTTCCCACCAGGCAAAACCCAGAAATAGCAATGCTTAGCCTGCCTACCTCACATTAAAGCACTCTGGGCAGTGGGACATGATCGACGGCGTCAATCCATCCTCTCGTCTCCAGCAGGGCCATCAAGAGGGGGAAGAAAAACCACCACGTTTTCAAGGTTGACAAATCTGCCTTCTGACCTTTCTCTCAAGGGTGATTTCATTTGTTCCACTTAGCGTCCCTTCCATTTTTCTCAGGAAGGGCATTCATGAGAAGATCTCAATGTGTGATGAGTCAGCAGAGTGACAAAAATGTGACCTTTTGCTATGAGTTGTCCTTGCCCAGTGTTCCATCCTTCCCCTCTGGCATAAGTCTACAACAAAACAACAAAAAAATTCCCCCACTTAAGGTTACGACAGAAAAATCACTGAGGACTTTGTCCTCCAGAGAGTCACGCTCTTTTTCTCTGATCTAACAACCATGGTTTCCAATCTGGAAATTGCCAGTGGCCCCAACACTTTGTGTGTGTGCACGCATGTGACATGTACTCACGTAAACATGTGTTCAGGTACATGTATGTGTTTTTGTAACTATCACACAATCAGGGCCCAGAATGGAGCCTTCTCTTTTCCCGATGCGGGACACGATCCCAGGACCCTGAGATCACAACCTGAGCAGAAGTCAGACACTTACCTGACTGAACCATCCAGGCGCCCCACTGTTTGATTTTTTTAAAAAACAACATTATCTGACAGCTGTTAAGATAGTAGATCTTAAAAGTTCTCATCATATAAAGAAAAGGGGGGTAATCAGAAGGGGGAATGAAACATGAGAGACTATGGACTATGAGAAACAAACTGAAGACTTCAGAGGGGAGGGGGTGGGGGAATGGGATAGACTGGTGATGGGTAGTAAGGAGGGCACGTATTGCATGGTGCACTGGGTGTTATACGCAACTAATGAAGCATCAAACTTTACATCGGAATCTGGGGATGTACTGTATGGTGATTAACATAATATAATAAAATAAAATTAAAAAAAAAGTTCTCATCATAAGAAAAAAATTGTAATTAGGTGTTAACAATAAGTTAACTAAACTTGTAGTTATAATTTCATTATTTATCAAGTCGTTATGCTGTGCACCTTAAACACACACAATGTTGTGTATCAATTATAGCTCGGTAACACTGGAAGGGGAAAAAAGCATAATGTATCATCACATAAGCATCCTATCCTCTCATGCCCCACACGTGTCATTGCCAAAGCAAACGTCCACGGTAAGGCAGCTAAGGTCGAGCAGAGGAAGAACGTACCACTGAGCAAAAGAAGGGGAATGTGGAGAAAGTTCCACCAGGCTGTTGGCATCTCTCTGTCTGTGAATGTAAAGCTGAAGAAGAGAAAGGACCTTGCCAACACCAAAAATAAGTACTTAAGATTTAATGTGTTTTTTAAAAAAATATTTTATTTATTTATTTGTCAGAGAGAGAGAGAGCTCACGCACGAGCACAAGCAGGGGGAGCAGCAGGCAGAGGGAGAAGCAGTCTACCTGCTGAGCAGGGAGCCCGATGGGGGACTCGATTCCAGGACCCTGGGATCATGACCTGAGCCGAAGGCAGATGCTTAACTGACTGAGCCCCCCAGGCGTCCCAAGATCTAATGTGTTTGTATGCCCCATTCAGCTGAGCCATGATTGCCATTATTAACCAAGACACACAACGCAAAAGTCTTCCTTATCAACTTAGACAAGTTGGAGATATACTTACGTATATCTTTTCATACCACATTTGCATCATCCTATCAACTGGCAGACTGTTGTTAGTGCTTTGAATGTGTGGTCTAAACAAACAGTAGATGGGGTGCCTGGCTGGCTCAGTCAGAAGAGCATGTGACTCTTGATCTTGGGGTCATGACATCGAGCCCACATCAGGTTTAGAGATTACTTAAACAAAAAGTTTCTTAAAGATTAAAAATTAAAAAAAATAAACAGGAGACCTCTGAAGAACCAATTTTTTTTACTGTACATCCCCAGCGGTACTTCTCTAAGTGGGGTTCTCAGAGTGCTTGTATCAGAATCGATGGGGAGGGCTTGATAAAATGCAGATTCCCGGGTTCTGCCACTGGCCAAGTAGGGCAGCCCCTCTGGGGTTGATGCTTGGGAATTCCCATTTTGGTCTAGCTGCTTGGGTTATATCTACGCCCAATACCTCTTGAGAAGGTCTGTCCTAGAGTTACTTCAGGGCCAACCTCATGGTCAGCACACAATGACTACTTGTGAGCCGGTTTTGTGAACTGATGGGTAAGAGCATGTGTGTGGATGTGCCCTCGCACCTCACACCACGTGACCTGTGAGGAGAGCCGTCAATGGTTTCATCCGGCAACCTCGTGTGCCTTGAAGACTGCGGTGTTATACACACGTGGCATTTAAGAAGGCGGCCCGGCATTTCATCATGCCTCTCCCTCCCCATTTGTGCTTTTTTAGTTTCGTGTTACTTTTCCCTTCTTCTGTTCAGTTAGAGTTTAAAATTCCCACTGAGACCAATGTGGCTTCTCCGTGAGCCTTCAGGGCAAGTCCTGTGTCCCTAATACTAGGGAGTAACAAGCAAGTTCACAAACTGTCTGACCCCTGCCTTCCCCCTTGCCACCTACACAAACCGCCTGTGGCCTCGGCTTTGGTGGCCCACATGCCGGAGGGAAGACTTACCCCGTTGCCTGGATTGTTGCCTGGACTGGTCCACACACCTCAAGAGACACACACAGCCTTCGCCGTGTCCCACACACAACCCCAGAGCAAGGAATTCCCACTACATTTTCTAATATGATGATGGAAGGGTGAAGGCTGTGGGTCAATGCGTTAATGTTGACCTTGACGACTCACTCTGATTCCAGCTGGCCTTTGCAGCGCTGCGGCTGGTGCCCGAGTCCCTTCTGCCCTGTTCTCAGGTGACAGCAGCCTTTACCTATCTCGCTCCTTGCCTTCCTCCTTTTAGGCACAGTGTGCGTGTGACCATCTCCTTGAGTGAATGAGACTAAGCCAGCAGCCCCGATCCACCATCTATGCCAATGCTTGCCTTTCCCCAGGCCCAGCCCGTACCACCCATTTTTCTACTCTGATTGACATTTTCCCTCCAACTTTGGAGGCATGAAAATATGAGCGGGGGGGGGGAGGGTGGTGCAAAAAACTAAAAAGAAAGCATTTCTTAACACCACCATGATTTCCTAACCCAACTCCAGGCTTGTCTGTGTTTCTATTATCTTTAGAGCTTCGATCTACGAGCTATTTGACAAAACTGATACTGACTTTTTTTGGTTCGGTTTTATACAATGTATAACCAGGGCTATTTATATGTGAGATTCTGATTCTGAGGCATTTAACTTTTATATAAGCATCAAACTACGCTAATTTGAACCTGGCCAAAAATTTTCAATTATGAAAATGAGCTTTAAAAAGGATATTTTTATCAGAAAGAAAGAGAGGGGAAGAGGGAGAGAGAGAGAGCGAGGGAGAGAGAGAGAATCAAAAAACAAAAAAATGTTTATATCTAAAATTTAGGTTGAAAACCCATTATTTTGAAAATCCAAGTCATCTGTATAACAGTGAAAATGCCAGGGGATTCTACAAAGAGAACATGTCGCTTTTATTATAAGAAATGAGCTTCCAAAATTTCTGGTGCATTCTGAGCATACTGAGGGTTGAGTTAAGCTAAGTGGACAGACTTGAACTATTTCCGCTCCATCCTAGCCCCACCCTGGAGCGTTCCCATAGATAAGAGAGCGCAGGTTGGTATTTACATTTTGTTCTGTTTGTTGTTTCAAAATAAAACTGCTTTTGCTGCTCATGTCTGAACGCAGCTTTAACTGTATGTGGTACCAGCACCTACCCCAAGCTGCCTTCTCTCTGCTTGCCCCCCCCCCAAGGCTGGGGTCTCCTGGTGGACCACAACTCCAGTATTCAGTTCACATTGTGATCTGATCTGAGCAAAAGTTTCTTGTATTGGCCAGCCACCATCTCTTATCTTAAAAAACAAGGAAGAACTTTATAAAAGGAATGATAATAAACAATTAGCAAGAGCCAGAAAGGAGAGAGTCAAAATTAAAGGGTTTTAAACAGAAGCACCTTGAAGCCCCCCCCCCCCAATTGGAAAAATTTGTATCCATAACAGAGAAATCCTACTTAGGTCTTCTTCAGGGAATTTCTCCTCATTAACACTGGGCTTTACAAAATCGGTCTTGCTGGTTTTGTGTTCTGTCTTCCCTTGGGCCCCACGGCTACAACATCTCGGTCTTCCAACATCAGTGTGCACGACCTTCTCTCTCTATCCAACCCATTTTGCCTTAGAACACAAAAGGGGAGTTCTGCCTGGCTTCTCCTCACAGTAGTACTATCAGTTTCCACCCCATACTCTCATCACTATTTGGTTAAAAAACCCCAAACTATTTGTTTAAAAGAATATGGACAGATAAGACACATACCTTGTCCTGGGCTTGACACAGGGTGAGCACTCAGTAAAGATGGGTTCTTCCTTCTGTTCCCTCTCCAGGACCAGAGTCCCTGCTCACACTGTCTATCCAGTTTAGCTGGAGTAGTGGGCCCTTGCCATTTGGTTTGGCCACCCACCATCTCAACCCTGTCTGGGTTTCAGGAATGTCTGCTGAATGGGTTTAGTGGCGATCCAGGGGAATTGTTCCCGAGGGTGCTAATCTAATAACAAGTTGCTTGTGATTGGCCAAACACAGGCTGGTCCTCGGTCTTCCTGGCTTCCCGGGCAGTGGCACGCAGCCTGGGCTCCACGATCAGAAAGACCCCCACCATCCTCTGACACAGAACAGCAACCCAAGAGAGACAGGTCAGGGCTCAGGCTCTCCTGGGTGAGGACAGCACCAGAGGTGACTGGAAGGGTGCTCTCTTGGGGCAAACGTGGCATCACCGACGATAGCATTAATCGTTGCCAGAAAACCAAGTTCTGGCAGAGAAGACATAAGACCAGAGCCAACTACAGAAGTCCCCCCACTCCCAATCCCACACATGGCAACTTATTAAGACGAAGGAATAAATGTATATAACTCAGGGGTCCCTCTAGTTGACAGAGCAGCAAAGGATAAAGAAAGAAGGACCAAATTCAAACCAGGATTGCTTTTGAGATTCAAGGCTCCCTACTGAGAATAAAAAAGTTCCCTTTTATGAAACTTGATAATAGAAAGGAATCTAAACAAATCTGAACACTTGCCATGTTTTGAAATTCTGATTTGCAAGTTGGACCGTTCAAACCTCTGTCTTCAGATCATTAAACTTGTAAGAAGCTGTGAATCAGCTTCCACGATCTGCACTCTCTCCGGAATGACACTATCGAGTTTCCACCTACGATTTCTGCTCCCACCAGGCTTTCCTCCTGCCGGGCAAGTCTGTGACAGGGAAACCGACAGAGCCAGTTTGGTAAATGAGTAGGAGCTGGTAGAGAAATGACTAGCAGCTGCAGCCACAGCCGGGTGCAGATGCAGAATTTAACGTGAAACAATCAAGAGATTGTTTTTAGAACTCTGGTGACATCATACACCGTGAGTCTTCTATTCCTCATCTGCACAGAACAGAGGAAGAAAGGGTCACTAATTACAGAGAGGCCGATCGGGGAGCAATCGGATTTTAGAACAGGAACCTGCCCTCTCCTTGGAGGTGGTGGTGTAAACAATAACCTTTTTTATTGTCCCTGATAAAGGCTGAGTGAGAACTGGAAGAATGGCAACAAAATCACCCCCATTTCCTTGCCCGTGTCGCTGCACTGCCAGCCTGGGCCACTACCTGGGATGAGCTGGTTCCTCTGGATTTGTCTGCTCATTTTTCAGCCAAGATTAGAGTTACACGCTATTGGTGAAATGCAGAGTTTTGAAAGGAGTGCGTAATTATTCAGTGTTGTGCCTTTTGGTTGTAACCGGGATTTCCTAGGTCCCGGTGAACCATAATTAGATCAGAGGTTAGCAAACTCTGGCCCATGGGCCAAACGTAGTCACTGCCTGATTGTGTAAATAGACTTGTACTTGGCACAGCCACGCCTACTGTTTACCTACAACTATCTTCATGCAAGGATAGCAGAGCTGAGAAGTTTCAGCAGAGACCATCCGACCTGCGGCAGAGCCTAAAATATTTACTATTTGCCTTTACTGAAAAAGTTTGCTGATCCCTGAGTTAGATGCTTGTCTTGCTTCTTAGCACTACAGAGGAGCCTTGATAAATCTTGTAGTCATATGAACCCTTTCCCCAGGACTAACCACATGTTTGCGTGGGACAAGACAGAATCGAGGGGGCAAACCAAGGGTTCTCTTCCAAACATAGACCCCCTTGGAATTCCAAAGTTGACCAGATGATTGGAATTCCAATGTAAACACACAACGGAGAGAACTAAAAGCCCACTGGCATAATTCAGGAAGGATTTGCTTTTAGTTGAGGGTCTGGAGGATGAAATGGTCTGTGAGACCTTTCCCGACCATAGTATAGCAGATTTTGGGTTTAAAATCCCCTAAAAACAGGGTGCCTGGCTGGCTCAGTTGGTAGACCATGCAACTCTTGATCTCAGAGTCGTTCATTTGAGACTCACATTGAGGGTAGAGTTTACTTAAAAAAATAAAAGTAAATAAAATCCCCTAAGAACCAATCCGAGTGTATCTGTTGAGAATCTAGCTTAGTTGTTATTAACCCTCTTGGGGGGGTGGTTAATATTTATAAAAAAATGACATATACACAGACATCTACAATTGCATTTGTAATTTCCAAGGGTTCTTGGACTCCCAAGAACCAGATTAAGAAACTGGATCTTTTTTTTTTTTTTTTTTTTTTTTTTTTTGGCTAGTTGTAGGAAAACAAATTCTAAAAAGCACTAGCCAAAGAACCTGCTTACAATTAACTTAATTAACAATTAGCAAGTACATACTTGGCAATTAATTTAAAATTAGCGGCATCTACTAAGTGCCAAATAAGTGGTACCTGCAAGAACATTATTGAAATTGAGAGATTGTTGTTTGTAAGGTGAGAGCAGCCTTCACGGGAGAGATGGGATTTATCTAAGCTCGGAAAGAAGAGCTAAGTGTCGGATGCGCAGAAAGGAGCAGAGAGGGATGGTCCACAAATGTCTCCCAGGCTCCAACGGTTCTCAGTCTCAGGTTTCTGACCTCGGGGCCCCAGGCAGAGGAGCATCTAAGACACCCCTAAAAGACAGTCACCTTACAAATATCCGGATTTTGAGGCCTCAGAAGAAATCTCGACATCTTGCCCGTTGGTCCTATTGTGACTTGCATTCGGGACAACAGTGGCTCCTGGTCAGAGTGGGTGTCATGATTGGCCTAATGCTCCACAGTTGCCTCCTTAAAAGGGGTCATAGTTTTTTAAATAAATAGACAGCATTTTCATTTTGATCTGGGCCTTGCAAATTTTGTAGCCAGTCCTGATCCTGGGGGAAGAATGGATCCAATGGTAATATGATCAAACACGGATAAGAGGACAGGAATATGTACCACTGCCCCACCCCCAAGCCGGGACAGCAGTCTAAAGGATGAGAGAGCTCCAATTCTTAGACGCCACCTGAGGACTTGTCACCAGGTCTTACGAATAAATTTAAACTCCTTTGAATGATTAATATGAAGCTAATTATAATCTTCAAACTTCTCTCATAGCAAGCCCTGTCTAATCTTTCACCTGCGCAATTAAAATGTGCTTTCCTAAATTTTAGGATTTCTATCACATTTTTTTAAAGGAAAACCAGTCCATAAATGCTATGACTAAATGAGGGGGGAAAGATTTTAAGATTTATTTTCAGGGGCGCCTGGGTGGCACAGCGGTTAAGCGTCTGCCTTCGGCTCAGGGCGTGATCCCGGCGTTGCGGGATCGAGCCCCACGTCAGGCTCCTCTGCTGTGGGCCTGCTTCTTCCTCTCCCACTCCCCCTGCTTGTGTTCCCTCTCTCGCTGGCTGTCTCTATCTCTGTTGAATAAATAAATAAAAAAAATCTTTAAAAAAAAAAAAAAGATTTATTTTCAATTTCCTTACTAATGTCTTTTATTTTAAAGCTTATTCTGTACTTTTATTTCTCCAAGTTGCTGTAACAATCAGGTTGGTCCCTTTCAGCCACCTGGAGTTTTTGGTTCAAGAGGCTCCAATCCTTCGACCTTCATGAAGGACCAGCCCTTCCCCCCTCTTCAAGCTTCACGATGCTCCTTGCACAGTTAATTCAAAGCGATTTCCTTCAGGGCTTCGTTGTTATTAGAGAGTTTGCTTTTCTTTTGAGAATGAAGAACTCTAAGTTTGAACAGAGTGGAAAAAAAGCTTGCTACTGCTGGAACTGTCAAGGTTCAAACTTGCTTTAGAAAACTCAGTATAGGGGTGCCTGGCTGGCTCAGTCCATAGAGCCTCTGACTCTTGATCTTGGGGTCATGAGTTCAAGCCCCATATTGGGCACAGAGTTTACTTTAAAAAAAAAAAGAGGGGTGCCTGGGTGGCTCAGTTGGTTGAGAACCCGACTCTTGGTTTTGGCTCAAGTCATGATCTTGGGGTTGTGAAACCCAGCCCCATGTTGGGCTCCTTGATGAGCATGGAGCCTGCTTGGGGTTCTGTCTCTCCTTCTCCCTCAGCCTCTCCCTGCTTATGTGCACGCTCTCTAAATAAATAAATTAATAAATAAAATCTTCAAAAAAGACAAAAAGGAATGTAGAGAACCTAGTATTTATCCAAAAGACTATCACAGTGATTCTGTTACGATGAGAATAAACTTGAACTCCTCCTCAGAGCATAAATGCAAAATGTAAAACAAATGAGCAGAAGGAAAATGATGTCAATGGACCACAGGCTTTCAGGGCACTTCATTCAGGGGAGCCAACCATTTTCTATAAAAAGCATATATTTGAATCTGACAATTAAGAAACTGGAGCTTGGCTAAGCCAAACATGGGTGGGAAGTTCTAGAGTCAAATTCGGTTTGATTTGATGGGAATGACGAGCCACGTAAGTTAAGTGTTTTGTAACTGGACAAAATGGAAAAGTTCGTATGATTCTAAAAGATCAAGAGTTGAGAAGCCTTAAGTCAGTGGTATTCAAGTGGGGTCTGTAGATCCCCAAGGGTCCCAAGATACTTTCAAGGAGTCCTAGAGATCAAAATTATTTCCGTAATAAAATATGAAGATGTCATTTGATGTTTACTGTGTTGACATTTGTACCAATGCTACTAAAGCAGTGGTGGGTAAAGCTATGGGGTCCTTGGCCTGAGTCAAGACCCCCAACTGTACTAGGAGTCCCAGTAAATTTGTCACTACCCTGTATTTGTAGTTACAAAACACAAAATAAAACAAAACAAAAGCATTTTCACTTAAGAATGTCCATGATGATGTAGTGAAACTTTAAATCTCAACCTTTTTAATATTCTGTGTGACAAAATGGAAAGTACTCATAACGCACTCCTGTTGCACCCAGAAGTATAATAATTGTAGAAAAAACCCTTGTGCAACAGTCTGCATTGTGAGCCTTTGGTTTCCATGGTGTGCTATTTTTACTTGACAGAAGGATTGACAGATAGACACTGGTTATTCAGACTCGGGTTTGTTGGTTATTTTCTGAAAAACCCAGTCCCTGAAAGGAAAACAACAGAAGGTATTTGTTGCCAATAGTGAAATTCAAGTTCCAAGCAAAAATGAGGTTATTGAAAATCTGTCCGTTACCATGAGCTTGACAGCTTTCCAATATCTCAAGACTTTTCTGACCAGATTGGTGTTGATATTAACAGATGTGCTTTCTTGATATGTGTGTCAGTGTTTGGAAGATCTGCATAATTCAGTGAACCAATACTTTTCAAGTGATCAGTGCATGATATTACCAAGTAATGCACGGGTAAAGCAGCCATTGAGAGCACAAAATACAACAGATTTTAATGGAACAGCATGGATATGAAACTAATAGGACTTCCAATTCTACACTGTGAGTCGCCATTAAGAAACCACGCTTGTCAAGAAACTCAAACCCACCATATTTGAAAGGGTTGTTTAAATACTCCTTCTTTTTCCACTTTTGTATCTGTGTGAGGCCAGATTTCCTCAGACGCTTCAACCAAGATAACATATTGCAACAGATTCAAATTAAATGCAAAAGCAGAGATGAAACTCCTATCTTCTATTAAGCTAGACATTAAAGAGATTTGGAAAACTCCGAACAGTGCCACTTTTTTTTTTTTAAAGATTTTATTTATTTATTTATTTGAGAGAGAGAAAGAGTAAAAGAGGGAGGGTGGGGGAGGAAGGAGAGGGAGAGGGAGAAGCAGGCTCCCCACTGAACAGGGAGCTCAACTCAGGGCTCCATCCCAGGACTCCAAGATCATGACCTGAGCCGCATTTTTTTTTTAAAGATTTTATTTATCAAAAACTAGGGATGTACTGTATGGTGACTAACATAATAAAAAAATTATTATTAAAAAAATAAAGATTTTATTTATTTATTTGAGAGAAACAGAGAGCAAGAGAGGGAGACAGAGCACGAGTAGGGTGGAAGGTAGAAAGGGCAGAGTGAGAGGGAAGAGCACATTCCTCGCAAAGCAGGGAGCCTGACTCGGACCTTGCTCCCAGGACTCTGGGATCATGACCTGAGCAGAAGGCAGACACTTAACGGACTGAGCCACCCAGGGGCCCCAACAGTGCCACTCTTCTTACTCAATTTTTTTTTTTTGGAAAATATACTTATTTTCATAAGTTATTTATGTAACAGGGTGACAACTGTGCTTTTAAAATAAACCAGTATTTTTTAAATTTCTCAATTTTTTAAAATATAGTAAATATTAGTAATTTAGTCCATTGTAAGCAAAAGCACTTGAGGCTTTTCAATTTCTTTTTTTAACTAGGCTCCCAATGTTGGGCTTGAACTCATGACCCTGAGATTAAGAGTCGCATGCTCAACTGACTGAGCCAGCCAGGCGCCCCCAGGCTCTTCAATTTTTAAGAGCATAAAGGAATCCTGAGACCAACAAGTTTGAGAACGACTGCCTTATATGAACTAAATACAACTCAGTGACATGCAACCAGTTAGTCTTAACTTCTCTGGTGTGTTTTTCGTCATGTCTGCTTCTTATTTCTTCTAAGTGAGGCTATGTGCCCAGGAACTCCTGGCTTTTAAGGTTCTTACCACTCTGTTCCAATCTCCGTGGTCAAAGCTAAACCAGGTGGCTTAAAAATGTCGTTTAGGGAGAGAGTGCCCGAACTGATGGCAAAGTGGACCAGCCTTCTAAGTCACCTTACCCATCGAGACCTGTGAGGGTTCGTTAGACATGAGTGCTGCAAACTCTAAAGTCAGCGTTCAGCATGAAATGATTGAATCCAACCAATTTCATGGAGAATTTGGTCTCCTGTCTTATATTTGATCCAGAGCAGAAAGGATATTAACCCCCCCTTTTTTTTAAAGATTTTATTTATTTATTCGACAGAGATAGAGACAGCCAGCGAGAGAGGGAACACAAGCAGGGGGAGTGGGAGAGGAAGAAGCAGGCTCCCAGTGGAGGAGCCCGATGTGGGGCTCGATCCCAGAACGCTCTGAGCCGAAGGCAGACGCTTAACGACTGCGCCACCTAGGCGCCCCATAACCCCCTTTTTTCCCATTAAATTCTGCTACTTGGCAGTAACTATATTAAGAGGAGCAGATTAGCAGGTTATGTCAGGAAGGTTCCCCCGGGTTTGGATTTAGGTTGTTATGCTACTTGATTTTCCCATTCTTGAATTCCCTTCTTGCCCAAGACCATAAATCTAATAATTTCCCAGCATCATTCTGGGAGTCTAAACAGTCTTTTAAACAGCTGCAGAATGTTGATGGCCTCGTGATTCCTTAAAGGAATTTTTCTGTGGGCGGGGGAAGCCACCGCCTATGACTCTTAATTAAATGTTGAAAGCTTGCCCGCAACAATGAAAGGAACAGGGTGGAATCCTCAGAATTTCAATGTAGATAAACTGTCCCCTCTTCCTTAAATAAGGACTCGCTACAGAAAACTCCCTATTGCCTTCCTCCTTTCTGTTTTGTGAAAAGACTATTCTTGATAAATGGCAAAAGCAAATGGGTGGCTTCCATCACTGCCTTCACTCTAATGCATTTCTCCCGGCACAGACTTCCTAAGGCTAGCACACCGGTTGAACTGTAGGACTCACCTGCTGTGGAATGGATGGAAATGCAGCCCAGACAAAGGTGATTTTCTCTCGTGACACACTAAGCAATAACCTAAGCATAGCTTCGCTTCACTTGGGATGAGACCAGAGGGTGCACAGAGCACCTGGAGCAACTCAGCATTGCGCTGTGTCCCTCTGCAAGCCAGGCCAGGCAGCAGGGCCTTCATGAGCCCCATGAAACTGAAGCTGGAAACAGCTGATTTGTGGCCAGTGGCTCCCTCATCCCTTCCTCCATGTCAGAGTTAATTACAATATTAACAATAGTTTATTGACCATTCTGAGTTGAAACCAGCAAGTGAGCAGAACACTTTGGGTCGGGGAAGATGCCAAAAAGACTTGTACACACAGATCAAATTAGCATACTCATTAATGGAAATGAGTTTATCTCTGATACAGTGAGGATCTGGCCATCAGTAATGGGAGGGAAACCCCAGGGACCCCTCTGGACCCGTCAAAACACAAAGCTGCTTTTTATATGCCTCTCAACTTGACTGTTTTTGGCTTTCATTTTTATTAGATTTTTGAAGTTCTGCTTTCTGAGCAGTTCTCTAAAATGTGGTGGCTTCACACGCAGTGTGGACGTTAGGTGAGTGGTCTTGCTCCTAAATGCTCCTAAATGTACCATCAACCGTGCAGGCGCAGGGTACTTTCATCAGCTCCCTAACACTGGGGCCTTGCTACAAGTCCCTAACAGTTAGATATCTTGAAAAAGTGGAACTGCTGTCTTTGTTTATCTGAATAAAATGTGAATTTCTTCTTTCTCCCCCTCAAGAGGGTTGCCTTAAGCTAACCTTTCCAATTTACCCCAAATTGATTCAAACAAATAAATGAGTCAGACGCTCCCCAGCCAGGACTATATCAAACGCCCCAGTATTTCCACTTTGAGTGACTCAGAAAACAAAGATGAAGTCTCGGACCTACTGAACTAAACTGAATTATAAGGATGAAAACCAGACCCGGAACTGTGGCAACAACCCTCTAGGGAAGGCCACGCTGATGTAGCAAGGGCATTTAGGTTGGCTCCTATTTAAAAGTTTGGTTACATTTTAGACACACTTAACTCTCAGACGTAAAGTGTACTTGAAGTCATTCTGCTCGGGTAGTAGACTTTCCCATGCGCCCGAATCTGTACTGTCTTATTTGCAACCCAAAGCCTCCATACCCTCCATTACGACAGAGAAGAAATAAGTAAACAGATTTTCCACACAGGCCACCGCCCCTGTGAACAAACACAAAAGGAAACTCAAGATATTTGTAATCGCTGCCTCTGAAATCTCTGGCAGATGGACAGGTGGATTGAGTCCAACAGCATCCACTTCCTGCTACCTGCCATACGAGTAATTGTCAAGAAGCCACAGTGTCCCAAGTACTCAGCACACAGGACAACTGTGGGCGCAGGATTACCTAAAAATGGAGAAGACTGACCCAAAGAAGCAACTCGCCTAAAGAGATAGCTTATAGAGTCAGTACCGAGAACATCTTGGAGACCCAGAAGTGTGACTGGGTGTCTGAAGTCCATTTCCTCAAGTCTGGATTTAACTGACGATCGTTGCACGTAGACATAAAAAAGAGAATTTTCAAGTGTTGAGTGGGAGTTGTTTCAGGGAGAGGAGATTACAAACTCGTCAAGGGCGGTCACTGTCTCGTTGATCTTTGCATCCACAGGGTCTGCCATGGTGACCGACACGAAGCAGATGCCCAATACATGTTCATAACGGACGTATTTTATGGTTGGAATCTTGCTTACTAGAAACATTCATTTTATCAGACATTCCTAATAAGCCTGAAGGCCATTTAGTTTTCTTAGGTCACTTAATTTTCCTTCTCCTGATTCAAAGTTTGCCAAGCATACCACTGGCCACAGATAAGTTTTCCCCACTGTCTGGGTATCTGGAAAGTCCCTGGAGAGTGGATACAAGTATTCTAGTCACTGAAAAGGACTATCTCCCACTATAAGTTGATATATTGGAGTTCTGGCCCATGATTTGCTACATGAGTCAGCACACTAGAGTCTGATTAGCTCCAGGTAAACCGATAACAATCGAGTTTCCAAAACCAGTAAAGCTCAGGACAAAACCTTGCTCTGTGCCAAGCCTTCAAGAAAAGTCAGTAGACAGGAGGTCTTGCCCACGCTGCAGGCCAGTCCTGATACCAGCATCCATGCCACCCACTACCAGCAGCAGTTCTAATGGTGGCCTAAAAGAATAGGACACAACTGCATAAATAAATAAAAATAAGCTTTAACACTTTTGCTGCTTTGAACCGTAAAAGGTATTGAGAAATGGAAGTGAATGTAGCAAACTAAGTGAAAATATAGGTTTTGGAGGTTAGAAAAGCTAGGATTGCATTTGGTGGTTACTTTGTGAGCTTAAGCAAATTATTTAACCTTTCTGAATCTCAGTTTTCTTCGTGAAATTGAGATAATAATAGTATATCCATTTCATTAGGTAGTGAGAATTGAAAGAGAGAATCTATGTAAAGATTTAAAATTTTCTGGGACGCCTCAGTGGCTCAGTTATTTAAGCATCTGGCTTTGGCAGAGGTCATTATCCTGGGGTCCTGGGATCAAGTCCCGCATTCGGCTCCCTGCTCGACAGCCGGGAGTCTATTTCTCCCTCTCTCCCTGCTTGTGCTCTCTCCCTCTCTGTGTCACATAAATAAATAAAATCTTTTTAAAAAAATGATTTAAAATTTCCCATTGCTGGCAATATAGTGGACTAGAGATTGTAAAATTTAGATTCAGTATTATTTTTTTAATCTTTAAAAATGTATGGACTAGGTCACAAAAGAGTAAAACACTCTTCTCAAATCAAGAATAAAGCTATAGGATAAATCCAAGGAAATGAGAAGTTACTGGCCATTCAGCTAGCCTGGAGGCATGTTCCAGTCCCAGATGGTGCAAGCTTTCAACTTAATGGAAACACGGGTGGGCAAGGGATTCGGTGGGAGGAGAACCAGAGACCACTACAGAAAGACAAACCACATAACAGGTTATGCCCTCAGAGAAATGTGAAATAAGGGGAAAACATAAACACCCTACCCAAGAAATAGACCAGGAAAGATATTTGTCTTGGTCTTGACTTTCAGTAGAAGAGGAAAAAGTCTCTCCTGAGTCAGGTTGCCACATTTAGAAATAAAAACACAGAGTGCCAGGGATTTCTAGGGCAATGAAACTATTCTCTATGATGCTGTAATGGTAGCTACCTGTCATTATACACTTACCAAAATCAATAGAATGTACACCACGAATGGCCCCTAATGTAGATTATGGACTTCGGGTGATATAATGTGTCAATGCTGGTTCATTGATTGTAGCAAATAGACCATTCTGGTGGGGGATGTTGTTGGGGGGAAGGTGGTGTGGGTATGGGGAGGAGCGGTATGTGAGAACCCTTCAGTTAATACGCGATTCTGCTGTGAACCCAAAGCTACTCTAAAAAATAAAGTCTATTTATTTTATATAAACAACATACTTATACTAAAAATGTATTCATCGCTTATTTGAAATTCAAATGTAACAAAGCACGCTGTATTTTTTATGGCAATACTATCCTTGAGAATCCATGGCTATTACCCAGACCTAATATGGATTTGGGTCCTGAATTCACATTATCTGTCTAAAAACTGTAAGCTAAAAAATTTATATTAAATAGGTCAAAATTTGTGTTATCCCTAGGTGCCTGGTAAAATCAAATAAAAAACTTTATCCTATAAAATGTATCTTTACCCCAGGCCTGAAAACATTCCCACAAATAGATTTCAAATAAATATAACATTACAATAAAAAAAACCACACAAGGAAACAGAAGAACCACAGGAAAAAAAAATAATGGAATAGACTCACCAGGACTTTAGATATAGGAATGATCAGATACAGAAAATAAAGTGTTTAAAGAAATAAAAGAGCAGGCACCTGGGTGGCTCAGTCAGTTCTGCCTTCTGCTCAGGTCATGATCCCGGGGTCCTGGGATCAAGTCCTGCAGCAGACTCCCTGCTCAGTGGGGAACGTGCTTCTCCTTCTCCTCCCCACTTGTGCTCTCTGTCACTACCTCTGTCGCTATCTCTGTCTCTCTCTCTCTCTCAAATAAATAAATAAATAAAATCTTTCAAAAAAAGAAATAAAAGAGGAAACCATGAGCAAAGAGAATTTTTAAAATGACCAGAAACATTAAAAAACAAACTTCTAAAATAAAGACTTATTGAAACAAAAAAACTCAGAGAAACTATTAAATAGCAGATTAGACATGATTGAATAAAGAATCTATGATCTAGAATCCAGAATCCAGCACAGAGAAAGAGAAAGAAAAATACGAAGGGTAAGTAAAGAATACCAATGCTTGAGTAAGAAGAACCAACAAACATTTGACTGAAATTCCAAAAGGAGAAGAGATCAGAATTTTCCAAAACTGATAGTAGTTTTGAGGATTGATAAATCCTCAGAATTAAGCATCATAAAGAATACCAAGCAAGAGCACTTTAAAACAATAAACAAACATTACAAAAGAACTGAAGAACGCCAAAGCCAAAGAAGAAATTCAAAAGCAGCTGGTGAAAAAGATATTATCTTGTATCTAATTAGACACTCAACTGACTTCACAGCCGCAACCATGGACCCCTGAAGAATATCATCTATAAGGCACTAGGAGAAACACAACCATCAATCTAGAATTATGCACTCAGCAAAACTATCTTCTAAGAATTATGGCAAAATAGAGACATTTTCAGATAAACAGATACATTCCGATAAATTGGGGACTGTATACCAACAAAAGACAGTCCCTAAAAGACCTTCAGAAGAACTTACTACCGCACAGACAAAATGAGACCAGATGCAAAAAGGAATGATAAGCCAAGAAAGAGGTAACTATGTAAGTAAATCTAAACAATTATCAATAGTATAAGATAGTATTAATAGTCTAACCTGTGGAGATAAAAACAAAACAATATTTATAAAAACACATATTAGACCATAAACCAGGTCTTACAAATTTTGAGAAATTGATATCAAATAGACCACATTTGTGATCACAATATAATTAAGTGATAAATCAATTTTTAAAATACTAAAAAAACCTCTCCTATATGTATAGAAATTACAAAACAAAGAATTCATGTATCAGATAAACAGTATAATGGAAATTAGAAACAACTAAAACTGAATTATAACAAAAATATTTTTTTATCAAAGTTTATGGTGTTTAATAGGTACATGAAGTTTAAGAGGTGGAAGAGAAAGAGGAAGGCAGGGGTGGGGGGTGAGGGGGAAAGCACTTGTCTATTGTTTACTCTGCACCAGGTATTATTCTAAAGATAAGAGCTGAAATTCATGAAACAGAAGACAACGATACATTAGAGGAATAATAAAGTCACAAGTTGACTCTTTGAAAATATTAATAAGATTAATAAATTCTAGCAAGATTAATCAAGAAAAAAGGCAAATCATGAGATACTCTTAAGGACAGAGAACAAACTGAGGGTTGATGGAGGGAGGTGGGTAGGGGATGGGCTAGATGGGTGATGAGCATTTAGGAGGGAACTTGTTATGATGAGTACTGGTGTCATATGTAAGTAATGAACCACCGAACTCTACTCATGAAACCAATATTGAATTAACTAGAACTTAAATTTAAAAAAATAAAAATACTTTTTTTTTAAAGTAAAAAAAGAAAGAAAAAAGGTAATACAAAGAATATCAGCAAAGTGATGTGACAGCAATATAGCACAGATCTAAAAGGTAAGACTATACACTATAATCAATTTTTTGCCCATGCATTTGAAAACACAAACAAAATGCACATATGACTAGGGAAAAAAAATAGAAAACTGACTTAAGAAACAATACCCACAGCCGTTAAAAAAAGTGAATCAGTCATTTAAAACCTACCTATAAAAAGAACAGTTGTTTTGTAACCAATTCCTACACACACTATTATAAACCATTGTACTAAACATTAAAGGATCAAATAATCCTATCTTACCCAAACTCAACCACAGAACAGAAAAAGAATAAAAAACACTGAAACAGATCTGGAAGATAGGAGAGGATCTCTACTTCACTGCATACCTCCCACCTCTCCACATACCAAACAAATAATAATTTCTGTGCCCTAATGTTAAAGACATAAAACTTCAAACTTTTAGAAGGAAGGCTATTTGGAGGAGACTATATGACTGTCAGATAGGAAAGAACTTCTTAACTCACAAAAAGCACTAATCATAAAAGGAAAAAGAATGAATACATAAGAACTTCTGTTCTGAAACTTCCATCTCACGATAAAAATAGGTGAAGTAATAAGTCACACAATAGGGAGAAGATATTTGGAAGCTGTATAACCAACAATGAGTTAGTATCCAAAATATATAAAGAATAAGCAAGCCAGTATTTTAAAAAAGGACAAAATATATGATCAGACATTTTATTGGAAAGGAATGTAAATGGCTAATAATTATATGAGAAGATGCATGGGGCACCTGGCTGGCTCAGTCAGGGAAGCGTGCAACTCTTGATCTCGGGGTTGTGAGTTCAAGCCTCATGTAGGGTTGTTGAGATTACCTAAAAACAAAACCTTAAAAAAAAAGAAAAGATGCTCAACTTCATTGGAAGTCACAAAAAGGAAAATGCGAATCTTAATGAGATATAATTTTATATCCCACCAAATTATAGACATTTGAAAACTGAAAATATTGACTTTTAATAAGGATTTAGAGCAAAAAGAAGTTGTACCTACCACTGGTTTTAAGTATAAATTGGTATGACTACTTTGGAAAAGAGTTTAGGGTTCTTTTTAAAAGCTGAACATACAACTCCACTATGACCCAGCAATTTCTAAGTGTACTCCCTAAAGAAATTTGTACATGGATTCTGGGAGACCTGTATGAAATATTCATAGAAGCATGTCTGCAACCGTTAAGACTGGAAACAACTCAAATGTTTATTCATAGAATAATATAGATACATATACAAACATTTGGGATAAAAGTACAGTGAAATACTTTAAAGCAGAGAAAATGGATGCACTATTACTTCAAGCATCAGTATGAAAAGCAATGAGGAGAATGCATATACTATGATACATTTTAATAAAATTTTTAAAAATAAGCAAAAATTGGGGCACCTGAATGGCTCAGCTGATTAAGCATCTGACTTTTGATTTTGGGTCAGGGGATGATCTTAGGGTCATGAGATCGAGCCCTGCATTGGGCTCTGCACTGGGCATGGAGCCTGCTTAAGATTTTCTCTCCCTCTCCCTCTGCAGCAACCCCCCCCCGACTTGCGTGCACTCTCTCTTAAAAAAAAAAAAAAGCAAAAATTGAGATACATATTGCTCAGGAACATAGATATTTATGGTAAAACAATAAAGAAAAGAGAATTAAAAACAATATTCAGAAGTGGGAGAAGATATATCCAATAAGGAGTTAGTATCCAAAATATATAAAGAACTTATACAACTCAACACCAAAAAACCCCAAATAATCCAATTAAAAATGGGCAGAAGACATTTCTCCAAAGAAGATATGCAGATGGTCAACAGACACCTGAAAAGATGCTCAACATTACTCATCATCAGGGAAATGCACATCAAAACCACTTCACACCTGTGAGAATGGCTAAAATAGAAACAAAAGAAACAACAAGAGTTGGAAAGCATGTGGAGAAAAAGGAACCCTCTTGCACTGTTGGTGGGAGCGCAAACTGGTGCAGCCACAGACAATATGGAGGTTCCTCAAAAAATTAAAAATAGAATTAACCTATGATTCAGTAATTCCACTACAAGGAATTTACCCAGAGAATACGAAAACACTAATTTGAAAAGATATATGCACCCCTATGTTTATAGCAGCATTATTTACAATAGCTAAGATATGGAAGCAGCCCAAGTGTCCATCAATAGATGAATTAATAAAGAGGATGTGATTTATACATACAATGGAATATTACTCAGCCATAAAGCATGAAATCTTGCCATTTACAACAACATGGATGGATCTAAAGGGTATAATGCAAAATGAAATAATTCAGTCAGAGAAAGACAAATACCATATGATTTCACTCATACGTGGAATTTAAGAAAAAAAAACACAGAAAGAGAGAAAAGGAAAAACAGACTCTTAACTATGGAGAACAAACTGGTGGTGAGGGGAGGCAAATGGGTGAAATAGGTGATGGATGGGGATTAAGAGCACACTTATCTTGGTGAGAACAGAGTAATGTACAGAATTGTTGAATCACTGTATTGTACACCTGAAATTAATATACCACTGTACATTAATTATACTGGAATTAAAAAATAAAAAAATAAATAAGAAATTTAAAAAACCAATGTTCAGAATCCTGACTCCCTTTTGAGAGAAGACAGGGTGCACAATCAGAGACCACTGTGCAGGGAACTCCTGATATTTATAATGTCCTATTTCTTAAGGTACAGGGGGGCTCCAGATGTTCAGTTTATTATAATGCATCATAACACACACGATGCATATTCTTTTGCATTACAAATATTTATAAAAACATGACAAATGTTTAAAAAGAACTTACTGCGTAGCACATTCAGTACCTAATGATAACACAGCAGCTGCTGTGTCCGCTGTTCTGCAGGAGTGGTGCTGTGCAGCCACCAGAAGATCTCTAGTGGCAGGGGACTCAGGGCACTGGGTCACTAACTTCCAGATAGGACCCCCGTTCATGTATGTGGCTGCTCTTGTCACGACCACAACCTAGGAGAATGACGTAGTGTTTCTTCTTTAACCATTTGGTTCATCTTTACCCCTTAACCTCCTCATCCGTCCATCCATCCATCCATGCATCCATCCATCCATCCATCCATGCATCCATCCATCTATCCATCCATGCATCCATCCATCTATCCATCCATCTGCTCATCCATCCAGCCATCCATTCAATAAATATTTAAGTATCTCCCAAGGTCTGGGAATCTGCAGAATTCAGCTTTCACAGTCCTAAGTTTGAAGAATCCCAAGGCAACACATGGGTTGGCAAGTTATAGATACAGGGATGGAGTTTAGTCCAAGGTGCATCTGGTCAGTCTCCCTTGGCCACTCTTCTACCAGTGTACGTTGTTCAGATTCATAGACTTTCACAGCATACGATCCACAAACCTCTCCCACACGTTGGCCATTTTCATCCCCTCAGTCCTGGTAACGGAAGCTCACAGCTCCCATACACTAACATGAAATATCCGCATGACAGGAAATCGGGGGATTTTATCATGAACTGATAGGGATATTAGAGAGGGTCCATGTACATTAGCTTTCTATTGCTGCTGTAATAAATTACCACAAACTTGGTGGCTTGAACACAGACTTGTCACCTACAATTCTGTAGGTTAAACGCCCAACAGGGGTCTTACAGGGCTAAAATTAAGGTGTCGGCAGGGCTGCATTCTTTCCTGGAGGCTCAAAGGAAGAATATCCTTGCCTTCCCCGGCTTCTAGATGTCCCCCACATTCCTGGGCTCCCAGCCCCTCCTCCACCTGCAAAACCAGCAATGTCAGATCAAGTCCTCACACAGAATTCCCCTGACCTACTCTTCTGCTTTCCTCTTCCCACTTTTAAGGACACTTGTGATTGGGCCCACCGGATAATCCAGGATCATCCCCTTGTTCTAGCGTCAGCTGGTGAGCACCCTTACTCCCTCTTTGCCATATAAAGTAGTATGCTTAGCTTCCAGGGATTAGGGCATGGACAACTTTGGGGCTTGGGGTGAAATTATTCCACCTATCACACTATGAGACATCACTCATTATTCCCTAATTTTCTCTCTAAATCTTACAACCAAAAAGTAAGCTGTCAGGATCATGTTATCTCTACTTTCCAGAGAAATGAATTACTTGAGCCATACCTTAATGTCTATCTTTATAAAGGATCCAAATGGGATTGAACAACCTCTATGTGTTTTTTAGAAACAACTGAAGTTATTGTCTGGCACATTACTCAATGTTCTTTTAACATAAGAGCCTACACTACAAATTTTTGCTGAAGTGTAATTCCAAGAAAACTTCTGATTCGGCAGATGGATTCATCAAATGCAAACAACGTGGACCACAGTGTTGCCTGCCTTGCACTGGAGGTCAGAAAACTTCAGGATGAAGTTCATCCCACTTCCTGTAGATAGTTTCTGTTTTGTTTTAACTCTTAAAAAAAATTGTTTTGAATTTTTAAAGTTACCACAAGTACTCTAAGAAGCAGGCATTTCTATTAACAATTTTTTAAAAGAAAATCACTTTCAATGACTTTTGAAAAAATTACAAATGCTTTAGCAGGTTCAGAATACTGTAATTAAGAAATATTAACGTTTTCTAAGAACCTGGGGCATCTGGATAGCCCAACTAGCTCTTATTTTCAGCTCAGGTCATGATCTCAGGACAAGAGATCAAGCCCCGCATCAGGCTCCCCGCTCAGCAGGGAGTCAGCTTGAGATTCTCTCTTCCTCTGCCCCTCCCCCTCCTCTCGAATAAATAAATAAATAAATCTTTAAAAAATATTCTAGTATGTGCTTGACAGATATTTGGTAAGTAATGCCTAACAAACAGTGAACTTTATAGCATTTTATTAAATCTAGCCACCCTGACCTAAACGTTATTAAAATAGTGGATGGTTTTGAGGCCCCAAACCACCAGCATAGATAGTAGATGATACACTTCTCAGTCATGCTTCTGCATGTGCCGGCTAAGATTTCCTTTGGCCACACTTCGACACTCAGAGCAATTAGGTACAAATACGCCCTCCAGCATTTACATGGGATCACAAGGCATCCTGACCTGCCTTTCCTGCTTGGTATTCCTTTAATTACCTTTACACAACCTATGCTTCAAGCAAAAAGGAATTTTCAGGGTTCTCCAAAATTCCTTTACTTATGCTGTGCTCTGCACTTGGCATATTTTCCCATCTCCAACTGTCACACCCCTGGAGTACGCCCATGTGCACCCTTAAATGCCACCTCCTCCATCCTGCCTTGCGTGATGTGGGCTCTCTCTTTAGAAACTTCATGGTATTTCCTTTCTTTCTTCTGGTTCTTTTATATTATGTCCTACTTCGTAATGCAAGTATACATACGCAGACATACACATGTGCTTATGAACCATTTGAATTATTTATCCTTATATCCCTTTTTAGAAGAGAATGCCTTATAAATAAGATGCGCTCTAAAGTATTTGTTGAATTTAACTGCAGTACCTCTTCAATAGATGCATAAATTTTGTTCTAATAGGAATGAAAACCATGCTACCGCTTATTACATTGCATTATATTGTATAGACCAGATTATCTGGATGGTTTACCCAAAGGTTTGTTGAAATGCAAATATATTTAGTTTAAGATTCAACAGCTCCCTCTCGTGGCCTCTGTAGGCAATTGCGCTTGCTGGCCTCCAGAGTTAAAACAATTTCCTTTTAGTTTTGGAACTTAAATTTGAAGTGATTCTCATTCCATTTCAGTTTTGATGTTAAAAGTTAATTACCACTGAATGGTAAATTTTTTTCAAAGATTTTATTTATTTATTTGACAGAGAGAAAGACAGCCAGCAAAAGAGGAAACACAAGCAGGGGGAGTGGGAGAGGAAGAAGCAGGCTCCCAGAAGAGGAGCCTGATGTGGGGCTCGATCCCAGGACTCCGGGATCACACTTTGAGCTGAAGGCAGACGCTTAACGACTGAGCCACCCAGGCACCCCTGAATGGTAAATTTTATTTGGCATAAAGGTGTCATTTTTTATGTGAAGAGTAAATAGAAGCAATTATAGGTCAATGGTTTCCATCTCAAAGGACTATAAATCTGCTTTTTAAAAAATTGAGATTTTAATTTAAATATTAATAAATATTGGATTAAGGTGAAAAAGCAAGCTTTCAGAAAGTCACATATATATTTTCAGTACATGAGAATGAATGTACCTTGGAACTCAGTGACAATATATATAACACTCTATTTTTGTTTTTTCCAAAATTTGGAACAATACCAATTGCAAATAAGTTTAAAAGCTCAAGCATTCTAACTATACAATCAAATGCTCAAGTCTGAAATGGAACAGTTTAAAACAAGGAACCAAGTAAAATGCAAAACGTTAAACCCCCAAAGTACAGCTCTTAACAAGGTCCAAATCCCTCAAGTCACCAAGCCTATGATCTAGGGGTTTCTGCCATAAAGGGAAAAGCTGATTGAAGGAGGTCAAGGTCTGGCTGTGGGTGGGTCTCCAGGCTCTGTGGTGGGGTTCCTTCCCGAGTCAGCGCATCACGCAGTGAGAGGCTAAGCTTCAGGACAGAGGAAGTGTCTGACTTCTGGCACTGCACAAAGAGCTCCAGCTGGCCAGGAGGCTCTCCAGAAGGACTCCAGGGAGAAAGGGGTGGGGATCCTAACCTCCCTGGTCCTTCCTGACTCCAGAGAGGAGGAGAAGAAAGAGAGGGGCAACACTGAAATCTACATCTGTCATTGCCAACATGGCCTCGTTTGAGAAAATAAAATATCTATTTAATAGACGCTTTTCTTGTATCCAGAATGTCTCTTTCCCCTTGGATTCCCATTGTTGTCTAGGATTCCAACAATTACTTCTGAGCACCATAAGTTTTGTGAACAGTTTGATGGTTTCCCTTCTGTAGTTGTATTTTTATATAAAATCTGACCTCAGAGAAGCATTTTCATTAATGACATTTATTCTAATTGGGAAGGATGCACAAGAGAAAAAAAGGAGAACACACATATACATTACAAATTAGATAATCATTTAGCATGTGACATTAAAAATGCTTTAAAATACACATAAATTATTGCTAGATAAGAGATTTTTTAAATCATGAGCTTACCAAAAAGCAAAACAAAACAAAAAGCATGTAGAAATTGCAACTAGTTCTATGGCTATTGAATTTGTAGTTATTCTACAGTAGGTTATAAAAATGCATACTCTTTTTTCTCTTTCATTAATAAAAATTATATAACTTTGGGGATCCTCCTTTAGAAACACATTCACTTTCCCTGAATTATGACAATACGCCCACTGAAGTCCACCCAGTCAGGGAGGCTTCAATATTCAATATTCCCGGGGCGCCTGGGTGGCACAGTGGTTAAGCCTCTGCCTTCAGCTCAGGGCGTGATCCTGGCGTTATGGGATCGAGCCCCACATCGGGCTCTTCTGCTATGAGCCTGCTTCTTCCTCTCCCACTCCCCCTGCTTGTGTTCCCTCTCTCGCTGGCTGTCTCTCTCTCTGTCGAATAAATAAAAATAAAATCTTTAAAAAAAATATTCAATATTCCCCATTATTAAAAACATTATAAAACAGGCCGGATAACTTTTAAAGAGTTTATCGTAATTTCTTTTCATCTGAGTGTACACCGAAAGACTCTGAAGAAAGATATAAAAGCGTGTGGTAATCCACTCACAGAGTATGCACAAACTTGGGAACCCAAATGCCAGCATGTAATTTTTTCCACAAATACAAATAGTTAAAAAGTCAAAAAATGCATCAAGTAAACAAAATATTGGACTTTATCTCAGGTCAATGGTAAATGGCAAAACATCAGGTAAGATTGATGGTGCACGAAATCAGTAAAGTTCAACCAAGCCAGCTAGCTGATCACTTGCTAATGAGCTGCACCTTACCTGTCACCAATGGCTATTGATGCGTAGACATTGGGTTTCTGACCTGTAAATGTAATCTCAAATTGGATTTCCTAAATTTTGCATTGTTTAGTTCAGTTAAAGCTTCCCAGGAGCTGTCATCCACTTTAGCTGGAGAATAAGGAATACAGAAAGATACTTCATTCAAGACCTAAATGGCCTTCCTTAGATTCTTTACTTGGTAGTCTTTAGTTAGCCCCAGTGGGTAAATCATGGCTATAAATAATGCTGAGATGAAAAACATGATCTTTTGTAACATTTCTATCTGTCCATCAGAAAAGATATTTTGGCCTTACAAACATGAAGTGGTTGTTAAAACAACTTAATTTATAACAAGACATAAATATGTTACATATATACTTATGTGTTAAACTCTAAGCGTATATCCATCTGATAAAAAACAAAAAGCCCCAAAACACTCCCTGGTTTTTATCACACTCAAATATCTTTAAAACGGAAGAAATCACATGTTCGGTTTTCCATTGGCATGAGGGGACTAATTTGCATTTACTTACAAAATAAAATCATCCCCAAGTTTGCCTACAAATGGATTAGCCACAATAGCAGAATATTTGGTGGCAATACTGCAGATTAATAGAGTTCATTTACGGCCTAAAATTATAGTAAGAGGAGGCCTAACTTCGAAAAGGAAGATGTCATCCACGGGCCCTGACAGAAGGTATATGCTGAAAGTCAGGAAAAGTAGGAAGCTATCAGTCTGAGACTCCAGAAGAGACAGTGGGGTGGGGGAGGGGACGGAGGGCTGAAAGCCCTTCTTACCAGGTTTGGAGCGCTGGAGACTCGTAAGGACAAGTCCTGGAAATGAAGGGAAAGATGTGCTGTTAGTACACAGATGTGTGAAACATTACTTGAACTTAAATTCAAATGTTAGTTCTCTGTTGGACCTGAAAAAAATACATAAAGAAAAAACACGTATACATACATGTGTATACATTTGCACACACACAGACACACACACACACACACCTCTCACATGGCCTTAAGAGCAGATTTTAACAGCACTGAGAAAATGATGCATTCTACACAGCCTACTTGGATCAGGCAGCAGCCACATGGTTCTGGCTGTGTTAGTGTATCACTATGAGCCCTGGGTTTCAGATCCGTCGGTCTCTGGCTAAGTGCATGGGCTCCAAAGCCAGAGCGCAGAGGGTCAAATCCCAGACCACCGTTTCTTGCTGCAGGACCCAGGGCAGTTATGAAATCTCTCTTCCCGGGTAGCAGCAGAGAATTGAGTGAGAACTAAATGAATTCATGTAGATAAAGGGTTTAGAGCAAAGTCTGACACGTTGTAAGCACATGCAAATGTTTGTTTTTATTTTGGGGACTTGCTCTCAGGACTGGACAGTTTCTCAGGCATCCTTGCTCCTTTACAGATACTTACTAGGCTCTCTCCCCTGGCTCACGATCCGGAAAGAATTTCCGCTCCCCTGTCCCTATGGCCTCATTCCAGCCTTCTGGAGCTCATCACCATCTCTCACCTTCAGAAAGCACACTTTTCTGGAACTGCCTGCCACTTCTTAGTTACGATCGTGCTAATTTATGTTCATCGTACCATCTGGGTGGCCAGCTACCTATTCGCTCTCTCCTTTGCCAATCTGACACATATTTAGTGACTGCTGGCTGTGGGCCTCGGTGCGAGTAACACAGGCGTGAATGAGGCCGCTGTCTCTGCACACATGTGACTTCTCATGTCTTTATTCCCATGCTGGGGGGCCAGGCAGTGTGGGGACAGATCTGCTACCCTATTGCTGGAACTGTGTGACATACTGCACACCCCATAGCCTCAAGTGTCCTATAGGGCTCCTCTCTGAACAAGGACACAACAAAACTTCTGGAAGAGAGAGTACTCCATGCAATAGCTGCTGAGGGTAAGAGCGAAGGAAGGGGAGCAGGTGGAGGGTGCTCAGGTCCTTGGGCTGTGCACGGGGCCCTGGGAAATGGAGCGGGCTTGGGTAGTCAGTGGAGTCAAGGTCAGCCCAATGACACCCTGGTTGTGGGCACAGAAAGGGCATTTTAAGCTCAATGGTATGGGCGTCGTTTGTATCACCTTCCCACCCAGCTGGATGGATGTTCCAGGATCCTTCAGCAAGAGCTCAAGAAAGTTGGAAGCCAGTTAAATAAAATTAGTGCAACACCCAGGGTGCGGTTAGAAATGGGAAGAATTCCCAATTGGCCACTGCTGAGAACCGCAGCTCTGCTGGGACACAGCTATCCCGGCTACAGGAAGGGCACTACTGCCCTTCAGAGTGACTAGAGCCATGTCAGAGGAGGAGTGCTGACCACGCGACAGAACAGATCCACGTCCCACTGGGGTCGCCTGCCCCATCAGGAGAAACCGCCCAGCAGCAGAGCAGAGGGATAAAGCCACAAGCCAAGACCAAGGACTGACGGACTGTAAGAACAGCGGAGGAAAATGCACAAGGTGTCCCAAATCCTGCCGGGGGATGGAAGGGCTTGGGTTGGGGTTCTTGCCATTTTACTGTGGGGCTCAGGACCCAGATAGTTGTCACCACAGCCAGCACCCCTCACACACACTGCCTGTGCCCTCCCCATCACTGTAGGGCTGAGGGTACAGGTGACATCAGAGAGCACTGTCTTCACACGGGAAGGCTGAAGCCAGCACACAGGGGGTTGTGGGAAAACAAAACTGTGCTCTGGCTCCATGACAAAGTCTCACTAAACCGAGAACGTATCCTTCCTGGATAGTAAATTATCTCTAAGCAAAATTAACTTTGTTTCAATTATTTAGATTTTGCCACTACAGGGACTCTAGAAGGTTGGCTCGAAAAAGCCATCCTGCAGGAGGGGGTGCCTATGAGGCCCGCTGATGGACCCGGGGACCTCGTGGACCAAGAGGACAGCGGGGGTCAGGGGGTGGGGGCAGGACTTAGAGGGCACGGGTGGGGCAGGTGGTTTGGAGCTGCTGCTGTGCGGGGAGCTGTCTGCGGGAACCGCGAGTGACTACCAATGGCCTGAGCAGAAGCCTGAGCAGCAGCAGGGGCACCAAGCGAAGCTCAAGAAGCAGACAGATGTAGACGGCTTGCTTGCGAGTTTAGAACCCATCCTGAAGGACGACAGCCTCCTGGGACACGGTCCTATTTGTGCTATTGATAAATCAGCCCCTGGGAGAGAAGGGCCTTCAGGGGAAGAAATGAGCTTGGAGGCAGGGTTACCCCTGAAATTTCATGTTTATTGACATGCACTTTAAAGAAAGAGTTTTCTTATCGTGTCCAGTTCATCTGGTACCTGGCAGTGAAAGGTCAATTGATAAGGCGTTAACTGATGTTCTCTGAATACTTTCCAAAAGAAACATTTAATGGGTGCCTGGTGGCTCAGTCTGTGAAGCATCTGACTCCTGATATCAGCTCAGGCCTTGATCTCAGGGTCATGAGTTCAAGCCCCATGCTGGGCTCCATGCTGGGTGTGGAGCCTACTTAAAGAAAGGAAGGAAGGAAGGAAGAAAAGAAAAGAAACATTTAATAACTCTGGGAATCAATTTTGGAGTAAGCACTCCTCACAGCAGATTTTCTTCTTCTAAGGCCTGTTTTGTTAAAACTCATATAGGTCATTGTTTAGAAATAACAGGCCTTGCTCTGTTGAGAAACTATTGCTGTTACCATTAAAACCCAGAAAGTGTCACAAAAGCAACCAAAAAGGGAAGATGGCATGAGGCTAACACTGTGTCCGGATCGCAACTTCAGCAATCAGGGCAATTAGTTCCTTGTGTCTGTCCCACACTAAACCAAGCAATCTTTCCTTTTACAGGAGGACAGTAAGGAACAATGATCAACATGGGGAGGAAGACGTGCATGAATTTGTTACAAACTAAGAAACTGAGGAAACAGGTGAATAGACGGCTAAACATTGTTTGACTAAAATAACTGAGAAGATGGGGCGCCTGGCTGGCTCAGTTGGTTAAGCATCTGCCTTTGGCTCAGGTCATGACCCCAGGGTCCTGGAATTGAGCCCTGCATCGGGCTCCTTGCTCAGGTGGGAGTCTGCTTCTCCCTCTGCCTGCCACTTCCCCTGCTTGTCCGCGCACACTCTCTCTCTCAAATAAATAAAATCTTTAAAAACAAAAATAAAAAAATAAAATAACTGAGAAGACATGGCACTTAAGAGAACACCTGAGAGAAAATTAATTTTTTAATACTTTACATGATTGTATTTTTAAATTTTTTATAGTAAAAATTTTCAAGTACAATCAAAAATAGAGTTGAAACTCCCTCCATGGGGGCGCCCGGGTGGCTCAGTCGGGTAAAGCGTCTGACTCCTGTTCTCAGCTCAAGTCTTGATCTCAGGGTTGTGAGTTCAAGCCCTGCATTTTTAAGCCTACTTGAAAGAAAGGAAAGGGAAGGGAAGGGAAGGGAAGGGAAGGGGGAAGGGGAAGGGGAAGGGGAAGGGGAAAGAAAAGGAAATTCCCTCTATGAACCCATCCCCTACATTCAACAGCCATCATTTTGCTACACTCATTCTATTAATTTTCATTTTGCTGGATTTTTAAAAAGCAAATCCCAGTCTTCATGCCACTTCACCCCTGAATCATTCAATATCCTCTCAAAAAGGGGACTTTTTCCTACATAAACATAATGCCATTTTCACAGTAAACAAAAATTGTATTCCTTAGTTAAGTTAGCTCTTTAGTTCAATGGTTGATTTGCTGTAACCGCCAAGTTTACGAAAAGGTGTTGTTCCAGAAATTTGGTTACACATCAGTTTAGATTTCAGGAAATGTTTCCCACAAGAGCATCTGTAACTCATGCATCACCTAAAACAGAACAATTAAAAAAAAAAAGAACAAGTTTTCAGCTAAAAATGGTAGAAAGTTAATGCTTACTGAACAAAAATGGTTTATTTCTATGGAATAACCTGGAATAAACCTCTTTGTATACATTGTTTCTGTCAATGTTTAAAATTATCTCTATTCTACGTGAAATTCGAGAATTAGGCACATCCCAAGAATCCTGCTTCACGCTGCCATTCTTCTTTCCAGAAGGTGCTATAGACAAGCGCTTCTCACATCTTTTTTTTTTTTTTTAAGATTTTATTTATTTATTCGACAGAGATAGAGACAGCCAGCGAGAGAGGGAACACAAGCAGGGGGAAGTGGGAGAGGAAGAAGCAGGCTCATGGCGGAGGAGCCTGATGTGGGGTTCGATCCCATAACGCCGGGATCACGCCCTGAGCCTAAGGCAGACGCTTAACCGCTGTGCCACCCAGGCGCCCCTTCTCACATCTTAATGTGCATTGGGACTGCCTGGGCATCTTGCTAAAATGCAAATGCTCCTTCAGTACATCTGGGGACGGGCTCCCAGGTGCCGGCTACGCTGCCTGCTTATGGGCTCTTTACAGATCACTCGCTATGGGGTGAACTGTGCCACTCACCCCCATGTCCATATGTTGAAGTCCTAACCCCCAGAACCTCAGAATGTGACCTTATTTGGAAAGAGGGTTGGTACAGATATAATTAGTTTAGATGAAGTCATCAGAGTGTCCTTAATCTCCTATGACTAATGTCCTTATAAAAAGGAGACTCTGGACACAGCACTGCACACACGGAAAATGCCATGTGAAGACTACAGTCATGCCACTGGCAGCCCGGAAAGAAGCCTGGAACAGACCCTCCCTTAGAGCCTTCAGAGGAAGCACGACCCTACAGACACCTCGATCTCAGCCTCCCAGCCTCCCAGAACTGCAAGACGCTCAGTGGCTCAGTGTCTGCTGTTAAGGCCCTCAGTTTGTAGTTCCCTTTAACAGCAGCCCTAGCAAACGCGTACATCACCCTTCGCACAGCCAGGCTTTGGAGGGTCCTACTGGAACACACTCCAACACTGTAATCAGGGTTAGGATAATGGCTACAAACGTAGCCCCTGCAGTCAGGCCTGTGTTCCATTACCTGTCCTGAGTCACTTCATAAATGACTCAGGCAAAGCTTGTTGGACTTCGGCACCTGTGAAATCGCCATGGTAACATGCAGCCCCGTCTTATAAGGATTTTGCAAGAATCCAGTAAAAAACACGTGATGTTCCTAACTCTGCTGACATTCAAGAGAGTACTTTTTAGGGCCCAAGAAGTGGAGAAAAACTCAGAAAAACTTGTCGGGAACCAGGGAGCAAGTGGGTAGTAAGGAATGGAAGGAGTAGGTGTGGACTATTCTTTCAAAGCTTTTGTTGTTGTTAAAAGGAAAGTTAAAGAGAAACGGGACTTTGAAGGACTCATAAGGTCAAGGAAAAGGTACTTTTTTAAGGATGAGTAGGACTTAAGCTTGATTGTAGATACCTTGTCCTCATTCTGAGAATGGCTGGATTCCAGGGCACCATTCCCATACCATGTCCCCAGGTGTTGGGGACAGTATAGGGTCAGGTGTGACCCCCCCCCCAGGGTGCTCCAGACCAAGAGGTAACCGGAGTCACAATCTGGGCCATGATCAGTCTGAAGGGGTCAGGCAGAGGGGGACAGGCCAGATAGAAGGAATGGGATGCTCTGAAAACCAGGAACTCAGAGAAAAGTGAGAGTCTCCCTCAAGGAGTGGGAAGTGGGACCTGGAGAAATTCCTTGAGGGGAGGGTGTGGGGTAGGTGAAGCATGCGTGGGGAGGAACCGCAACGTGCTCTGAGTGCTGCTCAGAAAACCCAGGCTAGCACCCCTTTTCAGTAGGTGGAGCGGCTGAAGTTCCTCCAGGTCTGCCGACGTTTCCCACGTGACCTTGGGTCACCCACCCACGCTGGCTCTGGGCTCAGACATGCGGGCTGTGCCCAGTGGAGCATTAACAAATGGGGCGCAGCAAAGGCTTGGGAATTTGCACAGTTTGGACTCGCTCGCCTTTCCTCTCGGCCACCACACTAAGAACATGTCCGGGCTAGTCCGCTGGATGAGGAGAGACCTCTGGCTTAGTTGTACCAGCTGAGAGCCAGCTGGGTGCCAGCGAGGTGAGGGAGCCTGGTCAAGCCCAACCTGCGGACCCATGAGCCGAACAGATGCTGAGCGTCTGCTGAGCCCAGAGCTTCATCCTGTGGCAGAACTATGGGAATGGATGACTCATGATACAGTGCTCAACAGCTCGGGCATCTCCTCCTCGGAAAGACTAGAGCCCTCTAGCACACTCTTGGGTTGCAGGCCACAGACGCTAGAAGCAGAGACAGGAACCACAGGAGCCACTAAAATTGGAAGGTCGTCTTGGCCAACCTGAGGCGTCCTAACTTGACATCCAGGTGGGAAGCCTGTCAGAATCTCCCATATGGGTGTCTCTCTCACCCCTTAGACCCCGTAGGCAGAATCTTTGTGCCTATCCTGGTTACACCTAGAAGATACCCTAAATGATACCCTAAAGATGGCCTGTGGCTCCTCCAGATACTGACCGGGGGGAGCACCTGAGGCCAGTGGAGCAAGCTTGGACGACAGATGAGAGGTTTCTCCGCAAGCTGGCCTGCCCCCCATGATGTAGTGTTGGAGCGTTTTGGTGAGGTTGGTGGGGTCTGGAGCCGACAGCCAAGAAAGAATCCTTGAGACCAGACATCTTTGGTGCAAAAGGGTGGGTTTATGAACACAGGGACAGGACCCCTAGGCAGGAAGAGCTGCTGCCGCAGGATCCTGAGAAGCAACTGATTATATACTTGGATGTTGGGGGTTAGTAAAGATAAGAGAAGTTTCCAAAGGACTTTCATATGCTAAAGAAGACCACAGGAGACGGGAGGCCTTGCTATTGTGCAACCAAGGTTGTTTTTCTCTCTAGCAAGGCATTAACAGTAAACCGGCTGGGAGCTTCCTGGAGGAACTGATACCCTGCCTGACTCAAGTATTTGTCAACGGGCTGCAGGTTATAAGCACATTTCATTTTATCTGCATTTCCTTCTGCCTTTGTTTCCCACATCACCCAGAGTCTCAACGTATTTTGGTCTGAAAGCAGAGAAAAGTCCCCTGCTCTGGAGTGGTCCACAGACCCCGTGCCCGTGATGGAGGGTCTGGCTGAGATGCGCAGTGCAGGCAGCAAGATTCCCGGGCGGGTCTGAAACCTGCCCCCAACTTGCATCATCGGCCAGTAACACGCTTGGCTTCTCATCAGTGACTTGCCAGTGACTGGGGACCTAGCGACCCTGCTGGGCCCCATGGTCAAAGGCAGTGACCACAGGCAATCACTGCAGGTCCCCCAATGCCTCTATCCTCTGAGTTACAGATACAATGGTAGGCAAGACCAAGTCCTGTTCCCGAGTCTCACAGTCTGGGGAGTGGCAGGAGGGGGACAGGAAAGCCACCACTGCAGGTATATAAGGGAGGGCAGAGAAGCCTGGGGTGTTACCTGGTCTGAGAGTTCTGGGTCTGTTAGTTCAGAAAGACTTCGGGGCTTTGTAAGCTCTGGCCTGTTCCTTCTTTGTGATCTCCCTGGGGCCTTCCCAAACCTGCTTGTGCAGGGAGGGCCAGCCCTGGGGCCCCAGGCCAGGGCCTGAAGTTGGCATCACTGGCCACCTCTTGCCACCCAGACTGGCACAACCACGTGCTGGGATGGACAGGTCTTGGCCAGAGGAGGAGGCCACTGTCTCAGTGTGTTCTCTGTCAGACAGGATGTCTCCTCCCCCTGGAAAGTTACAGCCCAGTATTTTCAGCTATACTGATGTGGGGGAAAAAAGGCAGAAAATTATTGAATTTCCTTACTACCCACAGCTCACTGACAAGTCCTTGAAACAGGCAGAGTGACATTCCT
This sequence comes from Ailuropoda melanoleuca, assembly GCF_002007445.2. Lineage (NCBI taxonomy): Eukaryota > Metazoa > Chordata > Mammalia > Carnivora > Ursidae > Ailuropoda > Ailuropoda melanoleuca. The sequence continues at coordinate 65,994,526 of NC_048224.1, forward strand.
CTAGGGACTCAACTGTTTCGATGTTAATGCTTTGCTAAGGGCAAAAGGCAGTCCTAGCCTGACCCCTGCCCCCCACGCCAGGATGCCGTGAGTCTACTTTAACACATAAAAATTCCTTTGGAAACTTCCTTTACCTTGAAAACCAACAAGATACGTGTTGGCAATCACCCCCCAAGCATGTGGCCCACCGATACACATCTGAAGGGTCTCATGACTAAGGTTTTATTAGACAGTAATAAATGGTAATAAATGACATTTTCCCAACAATAGCTAGCCCCCTCAAGGCCCTGGAAACCTTGCTTCCAAAATTCCTTAGAGACTTACACTATCCCTAACCCCCTCCCAACTTGAAAGTATATAATGGGCCACTCCTCATGACCCTGGTACAGCTCCTTCTGCCCACGGGTCCTGTCCCCATGCTTTCATAAAATCATCTTTTTGCACCCAAGACATCTCAAGAATTCTTTCTTGGCTGTTGGCTTCAAACTGTAATGTTCTTTCCTACATCAATACTACTTGAAGAAGAAAGCAAGGCAGGTTCTGTCCCTTGTTGGCCAATCATAGGGTCCTGATGCCCCTGGGTGCGCTGACACCATCCGCCAGCTGCATGAGAGACACATGACTCAAAGGCACAGCCCAGCCTGAGCACAGACAGCAGTGGTAGTGTTCCAGAACTCTTCCATGGCTCAGGGCTTTGTCTCAGCAGCTACCCTCTCAGGCTCCCACAGCTGGGTCACCATGGTCCCCAGGGGAGGGGCAGCAAGGCCAAGTTCCATGTCAGCACTATCTCAGGGCCCAGACCAACTGTGGAATATGATGACTGAGCAGGACAGCCATGCCGGTATTGCCTCAGGAATGGGGGGAGAGGAAACATTCCTAGAACCAGGACTCATGCCCACTTCTCCCTCGGGGGCAGGTGGGATCTCTGAGTGCTGATTGATGCTGGGGGCAGAAACCCCAAAGTGTGGGCCCGGCCGAGGGCTGAACTGGCCTGAGCCACCTGCAAAGCAGGGCAGTGCAGTGAGGGAGCACGGCTGATGGACCAGGTCCAGGGAAGAAACCAAAGTCAAGGTCTCCCGAGGGTCAGCCAACCAGAGAGTCCAGACACCTCACAGCAGGATGGAAACAGAGAAAAAGACAAAAAAGAGTTCAAGGTGGAGATTCCCTCCCAGGCTCAGGAGAATTTCCCTAGGAAAAGCCAGTGTGCTGTTCTTGAGAACTTGGGCAGGGGCGGGGCACAGCATCCAGACACATGGCATGGGAGACACTGGGTAGGCCACGGGTAAGGGGCCAGTGCAGGAAAGAAAGGAAGAAGATGATGGATGGGAATAAATATTTGTAAAACGAAGAGCAAAGGAGAAGGGAAGTGGCACCACAGGAGGAAGAGTAGACCTAACCCAGGCCGAAAGTAGAATAGGGGGCGGGGACAGTGGGGGAGACGGCACCCCTGCTGGACCAGCAAGGGCCCAGAGAAGAAAAGGAGAGACCAAAAGCACTGCTCATGCCTCCATGTTGGTCATGGCTGTGATACACAGAACTGCATTAGTCAGCTCCTGCCTGAACCAGAAGCAGCATCTGGGGAGTGGAGAGCAAGCTGGCTTGGACCTGCACGGTGACCCCCCCCACCCTGGCAGGGCCTGGCAGAGTTCAGAGACCTGCAGCAAAGAGAAAACTCCGGGCACGTTCTTGCACTGCCCTTGGCAGCAAAGGGCTCACTTGGGTTCATGTCCTCATTACCCTTTATGCTCCCGTGTGTTCCCAGAGGCCACGTGATTACTGTATTCTGTTTTATGAGGAGCCTCCACCCCTTGGTCCCATCACTATAGTTTTGCCTCCTCTTTCCTCCTCCTCAACCAACTGGGTTCCTGGAGCCTTTAAGTCACTCCATCAGCTGCAGGCAGGAAGCATTTTTCTTAGAGGGTGCAGAACAATAAAACTAAGAGCTCTCTGGGATGTATGAGGAGAGGGCAGGGAGCACTCAGGGAAGGAGAGGAGGAGGGAGCATGGGGAAGGGGTGGTGAGAGAGCATGGGGCCACACTTTCTCTCATTCAGCAGATTGGATAACTGAAAACGAAAGACGTCTGGTGTACTGGTCTCTCCTTGAACGTACCCATCTTAACTTTGATTTAAGAGAGTCAAGAGACAACCTACACTTGAGCCTCCCCCCACCCCCACCCCCAAGTGTGACCCCGCTTCTAATCGTCCACTCTACTTTCCAGCACAGACCCACACAGCAGCCTTTTAGCTGCAGCTACCATGGTTTCCCCCCAGAACTTCCCAGTCACGCTTCATGGCTTACAGGAGAAGTAAACTGTGCACTTTCTGGAGTTGCACGTGCACAGGGACTGCAATGATAATAAATGCTGTTTATTATGTCTTACTATGTATCAAGCACATATAAAATCTCATTTAATCCTCACAATAACACTTTTAATAAATAGTACTATTACTACTAAATTTAAAATGGAGACTGGGGCGCCTGGGTGGTTCAGTCCTTAAGTGTCTGCCTTCGGCTCAGGTCATGATTCCAGAGTCCTGGGATCCAGCCCCACATCAGGCTCCCTGTTCAGCAGGAAGCCCGCTTTTCCGTCTCCCACTCCCCCTGCTGGTGTTCCTCTCTCACTGTCTGTCAAATAGATGAATAAAATCTCTTTTAAAAAATGGAGAAAAACCTGAGCCTTAGTAACTTGCCCAGATTGCACAGCTAGTCATGGGAGGAGCGGGATTTTGAGCCCCAGGGCCCAGGTACTAACCACAGCTATGAGCCCGCACAAAGAGCAGCTCCCTCCCAACAGGCAAGCTCTGGCCCCACCTGTCCCCTAGGAAGACGTGAAGAGGTCGCCCAGCCGGCCCCTCCCTTTTCCCAGAGGCCACTCCACAAAATTCAGCTGGACTCTGCCCAGCTACCGTACCCCGTGCTTCAGGGGACACCTACGTGACCAGGCACCGGCCCTGGGATGCTTACTAGTTGGACAAGATGTCACCAGAAGGACTAGAGTGACTCCAGGTAGGAAGTGATTCTGCTTAGCAGCACAGCTGGGGGCCAAGGCACGACGCTTCTTTGAGCTGAGGTAGGGGAGCCGCAGGGAAGTCCCTGCGAAGGAGCTGGCGTTCCACCTGGATCTACGAGGGAGGGTGGGCTGGGGAAGAGCAAGGCTGTGTAAGGATGGGGCGGTGGACACAAGGAGAGACTGGTCCAAGACGATGAAACGGTGAGAGCTGCAGTGACCCTGCGCATGCTCCTTTTGAGAGGCAACTTCATGTTTGCCGCCCAGCAAGAGCGTCCTTTCCCGCCCCCATTCACGTGGCTTAGCGCCGCACGCGAACAAAACCCAACAGCGGTCGCTGGGAGCGGATAGGCACGCTGAATAAGCGGGAGGGGCTTGGGTCACGTGTCTGGGTGCTCTCGGGCCGCCACCTGTCCCAAGCCCGGCGTCTGGGGGGCCGGGGGCCGAGGGGCCCTCCTCGCTGAGACTCAGCCCCGCCGGAACCTGGGATGGTACCTGTCCGTCCGCCGCAGCATCACTGTGGGGATTCAACACCGGTGCTCAGAGGGAGACCTCCGATCAGCGCCGCGCACAGGGTGTGCTCAAAAGCTCGGCTGCCCGTAGCAGGGCGGTAAGGGGAGCCGTAGGCGCTACAGGGGCCTGTCCCATGCTGCACCCCAGTTTCCCCTCCGTTGGCTGCGCTCCACTCTCACCTTTCCATCCCTTCACAGATCACAGTACATGAAATGAGAACACCTTGGAAACAACCTATGTCATGTATTTGTCTGAAACTCTCGCTTACTAATACCACTTAACAGATTTTTTCTCTATCACATTCCCAATGCCTGGAAGCCTGTTTTGTGCTATGCTCAAGGACCACCTGCTAATGAATTAGTGGGTCTCCTAGACTCAGGGTGACGCCCATAGACACACTCAGGATGAGAAAATTTTTATAGAAGTTAATAACTCCTAATGGATGCTAATGTATAAACTTACCCTCTATATACTCTCAGATGGGCTTGACCCTGTCCATTCTTAACCTCTCACTTAATAATACAGCAAAACTGCTGTATTTTCTCTGCGCTTCGCACTGAAAACCAAAAGACTGTAGCTGGCACCTACCGTCCCCTCCCGTTCAACTGGTCTGAACGTCTTTTATCCAGAAGTGTGGGTCCAAGCGTGGCAACTGTGTAGCAGAACAGGTGATAACTATGCAAGAAATGGTGGATTGTATTTTAGAAGGTCAACTCTAAAGGTCAAGGGAGTGGAAGTCTTTATTAAGGGGAGGAAAAATGTCAGTTATGTTGCTGTGTGCGTAGAAAGGAATCTACTCCTCCATTGACAAAAATGGCAAGGCTGCTTCTTGTGCCTCAGAGGCAACGTCTGGGGTTTGTTGACAAATCGAAAAGAATGTGCATTCCTTGGAAAATGCCCTTTTAAATTTTGCGTGTCCTCAGACCCTTCGACATGACATTTATCAGCTGTTCTTCTTCTTAGTGATTCTTTGGAAGGTGGTCTCATAAACTTCAGTCTTTCCCATCTTACCCTTGTCCCCACACCAAGAGTGGTCAAACACATGAATTCATTCCTTTGCCAGACAAGAAAGCTATCTAGTTGCACCTTTTCACGCATAATTTCATATTCCCCGAGCATCCATGAAAATACTGTTCATTTGATATCTACAGATACAGTTGCGCCTCGATCAACATGGGTTTAAAGTGCATGGGTCTGCTTATATGCAATTTTTTTCAATAGATAGATTTTTTTGGAGATTTGTGACAGTTTGAAAAAACTCAACAACAAACTGTTTAGCCTAGAAATACTGAAAAAATTTAAGAACAATCAGGTATGTCATGAAAGCATAAAATATATGTAGACAGTAGTCTATTTTATCATTTACGACCATTAAATATACATGGATCTATTGTAAAAAGTGCAAACTCATCAAAACTCATGCACGCACAGACCATACATGGCACCACTCTGAGTCAAGAAAAATATAAACAAATGTAAAGATGCAATATGAAGTCATAACTGCATACGATTAACTGCAGTACATACTGTAGCCACCTGCTGCCATTGCAATGAGCTCCAAAGCAGCTGCTTAAAACGCCTGGAATCATCTTTTAGCATGAGCAGTTCACCTCTCCAGTAAATTGTTTATCACAGTAAAAAGTGTGACTACTATTAGTAGTTAAGTTTTTGGGGAGTCAAAATTTATACACAAATTTTAGACTGTGTGTGGGGTTGGTACCCCTAACCCCCACGTTGTTCAAGGGTCAGCTGTACTCTACCTTGCATATTTAAATCTGAATTCCTGCCCCTGGACCTCCCCTGCTAAGCCCTGAGCTAGCACCCTATTTGTGAGCTAATTCCATGGTCTAAGAGACTAGGCAATTCTCCATTTCATCTAAACTGGTCCCTGATTCTTGCTACTAAACACATGCATATCTGTTAGAACACGGTTTCAAGCATCCATCCAGATTTATTCAACTTTACGAAAATGCAAGAATTAAAAACAATATGAAAATGTGAGCACTGTATACAGGTTGTCAAAGAACAGATTTGCTTTACAATTAAATGCTACTGTCATCCAGCACTTAACTCCTCCCTTAGAGAGGCAGAAAAAGCAGTCTTGTTTTAAAATAAGGACCTTCAAAATATTATTTACTTTGAGAAAATTTTGAGTTTTTTAAATTGAAAGCATGTTGGCAAAGATCATTTATATGTTAGCAAAAGGTAGTAATATAAAAGGGAATGTAGTGCATTTTCAAATGCCTGTCAATTACTTCCTCTGATTTATTCTCACCTAGAGTAGATGATGCTGTAATAATAATAGAGAAGCAAAGTAAGGGGCTAAGTTTTCACTGGGAATTTGATGGTGGGAAGGGGTTTATAGTTTGGTTTGGGGGTCTCTGGGTGAGGCCATTTTATTACCTGGGTACCCCTTTTCATTTTTCTTTTGCCATTAGCTCACGTAGAATATCTGGGAACTGACATTGGAAAATGTGACTGAACATCATTTGGGATAAGTAGTATGGAAAGTAAATTTTCAGCCCTGTGTAACAGAATGTTCTTAGAACTGAATTAATTGATGCAGTGTTCTGATGGCTTCCAGAGTCTTCCCGGGGAATATCTATATTGCCTACTACCAGTTCCAGGAAAATACCCAAAGGAACAGAGTCCTGATGAGGGAACTCCCTTCTTCACTGTTCATCTGCTCCCCTGAGGGGAGCACCATACTCCTGGATGGCCAATGAGTTAGGAAAACAAAAACCTGGAAAATTAGATAGCTTAAAAATAAATGATCCATAGCATAGGCTTCCATATTTCATGAATCTCAAATATACAAATGTCAATCCAACCTAGATTAAATCAATTTGCAAAAAAAAGAAGTAAGCAACTGACCACATTAAAAACTTTGAACATTGATAGAAATGTGACTACTATTAGTAGTTAAGTCTTTGGGGAGTCAAAATTTATACACAGATTTTAGACTGTGTGTGGGGTTGGTACCCCTAACCCCCACGTTGTTCAAAATGTACTTAAAGCCTGTCAGTATAAGGAGTCACGATTTCATTCCTAACTATGTAGGTGACAGCACAGCAATATTTTATGTTTTTTTATTTCATTTTTATAATAATTGTTCCTTCTTATTGTAATTTACAAATATTGACTCATGAAACTTTGGAGATTTAACAAAGCAATCCTTTACCAGGGCATCTGGCTGGCCCAGTTGGTAGAGCATGTAACCCTTGATCTCAGGGTCATGGGTTCAAGTCCCATGTTGGCCACAGAGCCTACTTAAGAAAAAAAAAAGAAAAAAGAATGGAAAAAACAGCAGTCCTTTACCAAAGACAGAGAGGCTCTGCCCTGGAGGGGTTAGCATGCCTGGAAGGAACCTAGGTCCTTGAATAGCCTTGAGAGGTTGATCAGAACTCCAGACTGCTAGCCAGGAACTATGAAAGGGGACAAAAGTAAACTTCTATATTTAAAAAAAAAAAATAGTAATACAGATTGTTTATGTAGGTATATATGCAGTAAATATACAAAACAATTTGTGGAGAGAATGCCCAGAGAAGAGAATATAACTGGAAGGGGTTTCAACTGTATTGGTTCTTTTCATGGGCACTGTGTACACAGATGTGTACTATGTTTTTATTCATATACTGAAAAAGGTTTCTAACATTGTATTATATTTATAAATTAAATTAAATATACATAAAAATAAGCTATTTTAAAATATCATTTACATAGTGAATAACGGCTGATGTATAATGTAAAATAAATTGTTTTGCCAATATTTTGCATTTGTAAAAGAACCACGGACTTTCTACATTCATATTATTAATAATTTATTTTTTGCTTTAATCCAAAGTTTTTTGAAATGCATTATATGCAGTTCAATCTGTGTTAGGGTACTACCATTATAGTATATAGAGCTGATTACATAGTGAAGATTCTAATCTTAACTCTATTATGTTTTTAATTTTAGGTTTTCTCAAAAGCTACTTATTATCATCAAAGTCTCTTCATGCCTCCCAAGAGGACATTACTCGATATTTAGCACAGCAGCCAATTAATTCACGTGCTTCACACAGATACATCCAACACTCTCTCTTCTCTGTGTGTCCCATTCATTATTTGAGCTGTCAATCTTTTTTAAAGTCTAATTTACCAAACCTTCTCTTGTAAACTTGCTGTTATCTCAAGGCCCAGTAATGAAATTGTCGCTGGTGTGTGAGAAGCGATGCTTAGTCAGCTTGAGAGGTCTGTTACTGGAACACTAAAATGAAGTGATTCAACCCTTTCCCTGGGTTATTTGATACAGGTACTCCCCCGCCTTATCTACAGATGTACGCGCGTGCGCGCACACACACACTGCATATATAGGCCAGTGTGGGGGTTGGGGGGAACGCTATGAACAGAATGATGTGGAACCAGACAAACAGGATTCTGAGTTACTGCAAATGCTGCACTTCTTAAAACTGCGTGATGTCCTCAGGGAGCCAGCCACACACCCCAAGCCTGAGTTCACAGGGACAATCAACAGAAGCAATGACAGAGATACTCTCTGTTCACCGCATGTGCGGAAAAATATTTAGCAGCACCACATCTGGGAACATCAGAAGCAAAGGTTCTGACAGGCGCCCAGTTCCTAAAGGAGACAGCAGGTGACATTAATGCTGTAGTAGTCCCGTCTGTAATTACTTACGGGGAGGACAGGGAAGCATAGGTTCCTAAGGACGTGGCTGAAGAATAACGCAGAGCAGCAGCAGGCAGGAAACTCCGTCGGAGAACACAGCTGGTGTCGCACCTGTGGGATGGGTTCCAGGGCGGCTAAGATCCTGGATTCCCTCCCTAAAGGAGCCAGACGAGACTTGAGGTGGTCTTCTTTCATGGAGACTCTGAGGGAACTGGGAAACTCTTCTCTGGCTTGTAATCCTTGTAGTCAGGTCAGTCCAACAGATAGGGATCGAGGAATCAATCCCAAAGACCAATACCACTACCACTTCTGTCCACACCTCAAGCCACTTGGGCCAGTTGTGTGTTTTTCCAAACCCAGAATGCTGTCCTAGGAAAGCCATCACCAGCTCCCCTACTCCCTCCACTAAATACGTTAACTCTCTCGCCTATGAAATACAGACCCAGAGGGACATTTATCTATTATTGGAATCCATTTCTCAACACACCAGTTTTGCCTATGACTGCAAATACCCTGATAACAGACTTTTTCATTTATCCCTGGGACTGCAAGCCCAGTTTGCTATATTCTTGTCATTCAATATATTTTCATGCAACACAGTTTTGGAAGTGCTTTTAGATCATAGGCCCAGTTCTAGGGTGAGCTATTGAACGGATAGATGAATAAATAAATTGCAACGATCAGACCTCTTCTGACATAACCACCTCACGTTACGGGCGAAGAAAACCCTAATATTGCTTTTTGGAAGCTCATGCCTCAACCATGCACCTGACCCTGTTTTTGCTACGGGGCTCAGTCAACTTCTCCAGCTCCACCATCACCTCAGGTGAGTTCAATGTCTACATGAATGACTGCTGGCCTCTCAATCCCCTCATCTCCTCACCTCCCACAGTCTTTTCCTTTATTCCACCAACTTTCCCACAGTCACACCCTAGCCCTGGTCCTCTCCCAGAATCTATGCCCAGTTCTCGGCAGTAAGCTTCTCATCACCTCTCCCCGCTGCTTGCCTGCTCAGTTATCATCTCCCTGGAAGTGCTCTGTTACTCAGCCCTCTACCTTCTCCAACCCATTGGTCCCCTCCTTTCTTCATGGTCCTCCTTATCTAAGGGCTATCATTTAAGTAACAGCAAGCCAATATCCTAGCCCCTCACCTCCCATCTTCCCCTCACGCTCACCTGGACGGATTCAACTTCCTGCTTCACTTGCTCATGGGCTCTCCTTATAAGCATCACAGTCAAGTAAGAAGAGACAATTCACGACCACCAACCTCAACGAGGATCTCTCTCCAGTTAACCCATTCTCCCACTTTCTATGGTGACTACTTTGCACTTTCTCCACTTTCCTCAAACTTCCAACCACCACCCAACTACCCCAACCTCCTCTCACTCAGTAGACGGCCTCACTTCCTATTTCCCAGAGAAAATAGAAGACAGAAAGTCCATTAAATTCCCTTGCCATATCTGTAAACCTATGTATATCTACCCGTATCCCCTCTCTCTTATCTTACACTTAGAGCAGAGGGCTCTCCCTCTCTGGGCCCTCTGGCGACCACCCTACTCCATTTCTCCCCTGAACAGTTAAAGCGAGACACAAAGCATGCGTCATTTCTTCCCCTCAGACTCCTTCTTCAGCTGGGCTCCTCTATCATTCCCAAAACAGCTCAGACAAAGGGCACCAAAGATGCCTGTGCTGTGAAATTCAATGGAGAGATTTTAGCCCTCAAAGTACATCAAAATACTTGACCTTTCAGCAGCCTTTGAATCTATTGATCGCCCCTCTTTCCTAAACCTCTCTTCCTTAGAATTCTGCAATGCCATGCTCTATTTGTTTTCTTTTCTAACAAGGCCCCTCCTTCCTCTTCCCAGGTTCTTCTCTACCTGGCCATTCCTTGATATGGTTCTTCAAGGCTTGGCCCTTGACCTTCTTCTGTTTCCACACTCTCTCCCTAGGTAAGTTCACCCATGCTCACAGCTGCATTACCGTCTGCTACAAGTTGGATTGTATCCTCCACAAAAATGTGGAGTCCTAACCCCCAGCCCCTGTGAATGTGACCTTATTTGGAAACAGAGTCTTTCAGATGATGAAGTTAAGATGAGGTCATTAGACTGGGCCCTAATCCAGTGTGACTGTTTCCTTACAAAAAAAGGGAAATTTGGACAGAGAGACAGACAGATACATAAGGAAGATGATATGAAAACACAGGCAGAAGAGAGCCACTTTTTAAAGCCAAGGACAGAGGCTTGGAACAAATTTTCCCTCACATCCCTCAGAAGAAGCAAGCCCTGCGGATGCCCTGACCTCAGATTTCCAGCCTCCAGAACTGTGAGACAGTGTTTCTGTTGTTTAAGTGACTCAGTCTGTGATACTTTGTGTTTTTTGTTTGTTTTATTTTATTTTTTAGATTTTATTTATTTGAGAGAGAGAGCACAAGTGGGGGGGGGCAGACAAAGGAAGAGGGAGAAGCAGACTTCCCGCTGAGCAAGGAGCCGGATGCAGGACTCGATCCCAGGACCTGGGGATCATGACCTGAGCCAAAGGCAGACACTTAACAACGGAGCCACCCCAGCGCCCCAGTCTGTGACACTTTGTTACAGCAGCCATGGGAAGCCAATATACTATCTAGTCCCACAATTCTCTCTCTGATCCAGACCTTTCTCACAAACTACAGTAGGTCCACTATCTTAACTGGCTACTTGACCCCTTTTGTGGTATGTCAAAAAGACTCTACAAATCTGACATCTCCAAAACATAACTCTGTTCTTTCACATCCTCTGCTAGCAAACTTGACAAAACAAAATTTAAAAAGAAAGAAATACAAGGTTTCCTATCTCAGTAAGTCATATTCCCATGAAACACAGTGATAATTTTTTTAATAAGATTTTATTTATTTATTTGACAGAGATAGAGACAGCCAGCTAGAGAGGGAACACAAGCAGGGGGAGTGGGAGAGGAAGAAGCAGGCTCATAGCGGAGGAGCCTTATGTGGGGCTCGATCCCATAACGCCGGGATCACGCCCTGAGACGAAGGCAGACGCTTAACGACTGCGCCACCCAGGTGCCCCTACAGTGATAATTCTTAAAACCTCTGACTCTATCCCCACCGCCCACATCCAACCAAATTGAGTGCTTGGAAATTCCTCTTGAATCATCCACTATATCCTATCTGTCCTGACACCTCCATGGCAAAAAATGTCACCATTTCCTGGCTGGAAGAGAGAGCTCGAGATCACTCGGGAGACCTGGAGCAGGGCCACCTGCTCGAGCCTGTGACCTAGACAGGTAGGTACCTCATCTGGCTTCACTCTCCCTTGGCGCCACCGTTCACCGGTCTTTCATTACCTTAAACACAAAAAAAAATCCTTCTCCCACACAGGATGTTTCATGTACTCACCTAGAATTCTCTCACAGAGCTCCCCCCACAGCTGTCCCCTGGTCTCACACGGCTAGGTCCTGCGTGTGATTTAGTTCTCGGCTTAAATATCATGTTCCAGGAAGGCCCTCCTAGTCTATGCTATCAGAGCTGCTTCTCCTCGAGCACCTGTCTAGTTCGGGCTTATTTATTTCCTTCACAGGTCTGATGCCATTAGCGAACTTTCTGCGGTTGCTGTGCACTCCACTTGTGGTCTGTCCCCCCACAGGAATTTGTTTTGAGAAGGCAAGGGCTGCATCGACCTTGTCCATTATCACATGCACAGTGTCTGGGAGCGGCCCCACACACTCAAGCCTGCCTGGCTTTGCAGCCTCATCTCCCACCCCACTCTCTCTCTTTCGGTTCCACACACCCAGCATGTTGTCCTGCAGTGTAGGACTCTTCTTTTCCGTCCATATTTGTCTGGTTGAATTCATACTCATACCTCAGACACCCTAACACCCACCACTTCCTCAGTGAAGGCTTCTCAACTGACAGGCGAGGTCAGGCTCCCTGTTGTACCTGCTGGCACAACATCTTCCTCCTTTAACAGCACTACCAGAGCTGAAATTTTCCATTAGATCAAAGTCTGACTTTCTCGTAAGACCACATGCCGGTCAGGGCAAGAATCATAACCAGTTTTGATCAAGATTGTATTCTAGTGCCCAGCACAACACTGGCACATCACTGCTTTAAAAAAGATTTGTTCAATGAAGAAATGAAGCAAACTGCCCAAAGTTACATAGCTTATTAGAGGCCAACCTGGGACTAGACACCACATTTCCTAACTCATTGTCTTACATGTGTATGTATGCAAAATATACCATATGTTCGAAGTGTGCAAAATACATACGCGCAATTTAAAAAGAAAAGATAGAATACATCTGCTAGGTTCAACAATAAAAACCTTTGTTACCTTAGAAGCTTCGTGTATGCTCTCCCCAATAGCATCGCCTTACTATTCCCAGAAGGAACTGCCACCCAAAATGTTAACTGTGCTCTTGCTTTTGTTATAAGGATGTATCTCTAAGTAATATACTATCTAACAGAGAATGTTTATACTCTTCTGTGCATGCTTTTTTGTTATTGTTAAACATTATGTTTTTGAGATTCCTTCATATTAATGTGTGTACTTGGAGGTCATCTTCACTGCTAGACAGTTATCCCATTTTATGAATATAACACAATTTCTCTCATTTTTGACCGTTCATAGACTTCTAGGGTGTTTCCAGTTTGTGACCATTATGAACAATCCCAGCATTGTTATGAACAGCCCCACAATTCTCTCCTGGTGTGTGTGTTTGTAGGTACCTAGCAGCACAATTGCTAGGACCTAGGTAAGCACATGTTCCCCTGTGTTGGCGCACCAGCCATCAGTTTGGTGACACTTCAGATCTTCTCCGCTATCTCTGGGAAACTTGACTACACATTCTGCCCTGCAGCAATCAGCTCGATGAGTTTTGCTCAGCTGCCACTAGCAGAGACAACTTGATGCCGTTTCTGCCTCCACTGCTAGCTCCTAACTTCCTCCCTGCTTCAGACTCAGATGAAGCACCACGACGCTGGCCATGGACTCTACTTTTCCAGCTGCTGGATGCACCATATGTAACTGAAAGTATAGGGGAGTCAGCTCCCAGAGGGGCAAGCTTGGATCCATGAGGAGCTGAAGGAGAGAGAACCAGCAGGCAAGTTCCCTCCACCTACCCATCACAGAACAGGTCACTCTGCATGCCCCACTTCAAAAATGAAGCTCAGGGGTGCCTGCCTGACTCATACAGTTAAGTGTCCAAGTCCTGATCTGGGTTCAGGTCACGATCTCAGGGTCCTGGAATCAAGTCCCGCATCACACTCCACACTCAGCATGGAGTCTACTTGAGGACCCTCTCTCTCCCTCTCTCTCTGCCCCTCCCCCACCTTGCACACCACATGTGCATGCTCTCTAATAAATAAATAAATCTTTTAAAAAATGCTCAGATATGGACAGAACACATGCTATTAGGGGTCTGATCACTACTGGGAGTAATGGATCACCAATTCCCATCCAATTCAAGGCAGCCTCACTCTTCAGGAATTCCCAAGGCCAGAGAGATGAACACTTTCATTTTTTCCATCTTGGGAAGGCTGCCAATTTGAATTTCTGTGCCCTTTGCACTGTCCTCTACTCTTTTCAGACTTAGATCCTTTGCGCTCGGTTGCAAATTCATCTGCTACTTAATATCACCTTCATTTCCCCACCTTTCACCATCTATGTTGTTTTTCAGTGGATTTTGGTAAGAAGAATCAGAACTACCTAGATCACAGAATGTGGTTATTATAATGTGAAAATGCACATCAGATAACGATAGACATAACACCACGTATTTATTACAAAAAGAAAACCTCAGTTGGCCACAGCATTGCATTTGTTTTTGGGTTGAAATTGCCATCTTCTAAGGCCACCTGCCAAAGCGGACTGCTTTCCATGGCTCTGCATCTGGGCATGATTCATTTCAAGTTATCAGTATAATCAATGTTCTAAAAATAAGTTAGAAATAATAACAAGTCTAAAAACTAAGACCCAGTGGTGTTGATGTTAATGTCAAACCGAGTTAAATAGAATTAATCCAAGGACAACACTGAACTCTACTTGGATCTGCTCAAAGCAAACTGGAAAAACAAAATAATCTTTGACTTATATGTGTTCAAAGATCACATCTTTCTTTGTCATTCTAGGGATCAAAAGATCAGCCACACATGATAAATCATTTTAACACGTGATTTTTTGTGGTTTTCCAAAAACAAACCAAAGATTGCTATGTATCCTAAGACTACCAAGGTTTTTCAACCAACACTGGCACTATTGACATTTTGGACATCGTCCTTCTTTGGGGGCCATCCGTGCATTGAGGGATGTTTAGCAGCATCCCTGGTCTCTACCCACCAGATGCTAGAAGCATCCTATCACACACCTCATGACAATCAAAAACATCCCGGACCCTGCCAAATGTCCCCTGGAAGCAAAATCACCCCTCCCCCATTGAGAACACAGCTAAACTAACTCACCTGTTTAGTTACAATTCAAGCAAATACTTCGTAGATCTGCCGAGGTCCTTCTCTGTAGGTGGCTCTTAGAGAAGTTAAAGTTCCATTTATGCTACGTTAAAGTATGTTTCAAAGTACAACCTTATGACATAAGCCCTTTTAAGCCCCGGTTTTGCCAAAAGTTTGGTTAAAGGTGATTTTTGTGAGTCAGTGTTATGGTATTAAGCCCCTAATACCTTTCATAATAGAGAAATGAGAGAATGTTTCCATTAGAGAGTTTTTCCAAGTTGGAATTTAGAGTGCCAGGAATACAGCTCCTTTACCCCAAACTGCAGCAAGAATGGGCTCTGACTCCAAAGCTTGGCAATCACTTCATAATTGGGAAGAACGATGTTTCATTGTAACTGCTTGTCACTTGTCAAAAAAACCACAAAAAAAGACCGAAGAAGTGTGTGGCACACTTCCCACTTCCCAGACTTCAGAGAAGCATCCCTCACCTTCCAAATGGCTAGTGTCTTGAACACAGTGAGTGAATTTAATTTCCTGATGAAATCTGTTGTTCAAAGATTCAACAATTTCACCCTCAAGCTGCATATATTCTGATTGCTGTGAGTAGGGTTGGTTTTGTCGCAGGATGGAGGGATTCTCTGGGAAGGAACCCAGAGACCCCATCAGAAAGTAATCCCAGCTGGTTTCTCTGCATCTTGCCAGAAGATGGGTTTTTCTAGGTAAATTCTTTCTTTATCTTAGCCTATGCGTTTGACTCTATGGTTCAAGAATGTAATACAGGTGGTCTGTGGGGAGGCGGAAGGGATGGGGATGATAAAGGCACATCCTATCAGCCCCCTGGCTGAGAATGTCATTGGCAGAATCTAGCAGCAAGCGATCGGCCTCCAGGAAACAATGTCAAACTTCTTGAGAGGTGGCATTCTCTCTTATTTGCAGACAGGCCTTATTGCTGTAAACTGCTGACAAGGGAAATATGTCTGATTCTATGCATAACACATTGTTAGAAATAACAGCATTTTAACACCATTTACACCAGCCCCAGACTAGTTAGTAGCAGATTAAAACCATTAATACAAATGTAGTAATCCATATAGAACTGCGGTCTTAGACTACAAATGTCACTGACCCTGGGATGTTCTGTCCTTCTACAATGCTCTATCGTCCTTCTACAATAAATTGTACGTGATTCTGGAGGTGCAAAGCATCAGGCTTAGGATTCGGAGCTGCCATGGCACGCCATGCTGGGGGGGTGGTGCTGTGTTTATGACCTTTTATAGCACTGGACCATTTCATCCTCTGTGAGGCAACTCAGGTCGCTGACTTTCTAAAACCACATCTTTTCTAGTGCCTTCCACTCTCTTCTGAAGCATAGGTGACATCACCACACGTTTTCAGTAGATGACATGGGTAAAAGTGAGACATCCTACCGAAATATAACTAGACAAAGAGTCCATTTGAGAATTGCACTTTAACAATTAACACAGACAGGTTCGGAGCAGAAAAACCCAAAATTAGGCTGGGTTGTTCTTAGCCTTCTATGGCAGCCTTCCAGACCTGTAGAACTTGAGCGCACCTAAGCAAAGACATTCATTATAGAGTCAACACAGAACCCAAGAAAGCGGTATTGGTCAGCAATGGAAGCATGGCAAGAGTGCGAACTGGAAGGCAGAGTGTACCTGTATGCGACGGGCCTGCATCCCAGACATCTGCTACCTCAGTGAGAGGCAACAAAACATCTGAGTAACAAGAACTGACATGACTGAGCACTAAGCAAGTGACAACTATTTCTCAGAACACATTTTGTGTATTAACTCCATTTTCTCAACAATTCTAGAAGGTAGGTTCTGTCATTAACCGTGTCAGTTCTGCAGAGGAGTAAACTCAGACACGGAGAGGAAGGCATACAGCAGGGTGACAAAGTCGGGAAGCCAGGGCACCTACGCACTACACCATCCAGCCTCTTGGCCCTTTTCTCCTGCCTACATGCTCACAAAGCGATCTTCCAAGTACGGAAGCGTGTTCCACTCCTCACTTCAGTCAGCCATCAGGTAGGAGGAGTGTGGGGCAGCTTCGAGTCTAGTCCTCTAGGTGACTGTCCCTCAGATGGCAATGAGTCCTCTTAGCATGCTGGCATCTTCCTCAGTCCGTGCTTGGCTAATCTGAGCACACGCCCGAAACAGGTCACTTTCTTAGTGCTGACCAGTCATGTTTCTGACACCTACAATGCTTGAATTTGTCCCAATTCTCAGCCCCAACCACTTGGGGACCTTTTAAATTAGAAATGCTTGGGGAGATTTTAAAAAAAACTCCAATTATATCAGAACCTCTAATTGAGGGACCTGAACATTGGGATTTTTTTAAAGTTCCCCATGTGGTTCAACAGGCAGCCAGACTGAGAACAACCTTACCTAAGATTACTTTGCCACGGGGCCTATTGGGGGCCTAACTGGCTGTATCCATTAGGGTTCTCCACAGAAACAGAACTAAAAGGAGATTTTAGATAGATCGATCTATCTATGTATCAATCACCTATTGAGAGAAAAACTGGTTTATTATAAGGAACTGGCTCACATGGTCATGAAGGCTGACACAAGTCCCAAGATCCGCCAGATGAGTCTACAAGCTGGAGAACTGATGGCATCATTTCCAGTCTGAGTCCAAAGGTGAGAGGAGACCAATGTCCCAGCTCAAAGACAAGCCAAGAGAACAAATTCCCCCTTACTCAACGTTTTTGTCTATTCAGACCTTCGGTGGATTGGATGAGGACAAGCACACTGGGGAGAGCCACCTGCTTTACCCTGCCCACCCACTCAAACGTTAATCTCTTTCAGAACTACCCCCACAGAACACCCAGAATGAAGTTTAACCAAGTATTTGGGCACCCCGTGACCCAGGCAAGTTGACGCATAAAGTTAACCACCACACCAGCCTTGCTCAGAGTGTTCATTTGAAATGTCTCTACTCTGTTAAGTGTCTGCACATTAAGCCCTAAAAGGTCATGTTGTCACTTCTACTGCTAAGGCATTGGCTGTCAAGATAAACGGTCTCCACACCTTTCCAATTATACATCCCCATAAAGAAATTTTAAAAATTCTTTATGTCCCTATACATGCTCTTATTAATTTATAAATTATATTGTTTCTATTGGATAAAGATACATATATATTCTGATGTACACACACAGATGTGTATATATGTATATACACACATTGAATGTATGTTTATGAATATGTGTGCGGGGGTGTTGTACACACATTCTGATCAGTCTGCCCACCCCAAATGGAGTACCCCCACCACTTCAGAGATTACTGGTATAGACACTACATTTGTCTCTCTGGTGACAGGGTTCTGTACTGTTCATTCTCTTTTTTAAAGAGATATGGTAGCTTGTCCACGAGGCTAACTGTTGAGCACTTAAGCTTCTTTGCACCGCCAGCAGGAACACAGTGCCTGGAACATATTGGTGGAAATGGTAATGACAAGTAACCACCAGGGCATGGTGGTCTGGATGGAAATTCTCACGCAGCATTATAAACAAGTGGGCTGACACTATTTTTTAGCTTTTGCCGTGGGCACAAAGCACTTTCCATACGTGGAGCAGAGACTTCTAGCAGTCACCTTCCTTGGACGCACTAAACATGTTTCTGAGCACTCCACAGCCCCCATGGTCTAGTCAAAGGGGTGTCAACTACAGAAGTGCATGGGCCACGACACCAGTGACTCTTGGCTGCAGGGCCCCCCCCCACCCGGGCCTGGTGTGGGGCTGTAGCAATCTGGTCACAGGCCACGTTCTATTTTTCTTAAAGAGCTGCTTCCCCCACATGGTATTCTCTCCAAGCCTCATCATACCTGCCACCACTCCCGTGGGTGGTGCATCAAGCCCCCTGGGGCCCTGGAAATCACCTGTTGAAGGTGCTGGAAGCTTCAGGAGCAGAGATCCTTGCAGACTGTGTAGAAAGGAGCCGCAAGCTACTGACCAGGAACATCTGCCTTCGGCCATTAGCGATGCGGCAAGTTTTTCCTGCGTCGAGCCACTGAAATGTTGGGCTTTGTTTATTGTAGGACTGCGCGTTACACTCCGACATGACATCGACATCGCTGGCCTTAAACCTCACAACAGCCCGTGTGTCTCTCGTGGCTCTGAAGCCGAGCCTTCGGCAAACTGCGCAGGTCACACCGGGGGGCGGAGCTGACTCAGACCTGGGGGCGTGGCCCTGGGCGCCGAGGGGGCGTGACCGGCACCCGGGAACTCCAGCTCTCTGCTGGACACTAAGGACCCAGACTTGGGGAGCGCTGGGGAGGGGGCTGCGCCTCAGTCGTCTGTCTGCGAGCGGGCCTAATCATTTTACCGACTTGGTACCGTACTGTGAAAGTTATCTAAAATAGTGCTTGTGAAACACCTAGCAGAGTGCTTGGGTCCATGTTAGCCGCCATCATTACAATAACCCTGTGGTCATCGTGATTGTTTCCTCCTCCTGTTTGGGGTAACTTTACATATTTACATATTTCACTGCACTAACATCTTCATTCCGAATGAGGACGTACTCTCTACGTGTAAGATTTTTCTTCTCGAATACAAAACAAAAACCACATANCATACCCCCCCCCCCCCGCCCCGCCCCATGCCAACCAGTACAAAATCTCCCTGATCTGATCTATAAACAGAGGTCACCGTATTTTGAATATTCATTCTCCTGGTATTATGGAATGAGAAGAATATTTACCTCTTAAACAATTGTCCTCAAAGAATGTTGCCTTGGGTCCCACGGACAACATGAAGTATGCTGCTGTTGTAACCCTCTCTTTTTCCTTGTTGGCCTCGCCACGAAAACTAGTCCTATGGGCCTACAGAGGGAGAGAATAAAGTAACAGGCACAGAGACAGCTGGTCACTGGGAGGCTGCATCTCACTTTGCAGGTGAAGCTCCACGGAGGAGAAGTTTCTTATGACCACGACATTCACAGTAAATTTCCAAGGAGAAAACATGAGCAGGAGAGAAGTCATTTGAGAGTGTCTTAAACTCACGATTTGCTTGCTTACATTAGACAGAGTCCACTAAAGTATGACCTTTATTATTTTTACTCTACTGCATGCTGATCAGACCCCAAGTCCCAAGTCAATGAGTCTATTTTGCAAACACGGGATTTCTTGTCCTGAATCAGCCCCAAACCACAGTTACATCTCAAAGTGAGGCCGTGACTGTATTAAAAAGAAAGGACAGCAGAGATTCTCTCGGAGGCTATACTCAAAGGCAGTTGACGTTATGGTGCACTCACAACAAACCCCCTCTTCACTGACCAACACTGGGACCTCTGCCCCAAGCATGTAGGTCCCAGCTGCCCTCCGTGAGCTCCTTCCCCAGCGGGACTCTGCCCAGAACATCAATGGGTGCCCTTTGTTTCCCTGCTACCCAGACTCGACCTTGAGCAACTCTTATCCTCAGTGTCATGCTCATGAGGCTAACAGGCCATTAAGCAAACAAGAGCACAGCTAACCTCACCCTCTTTTCTTGCCACACAGATTTCAGAATTTGTGGGAAAGGCATTCAGCCTTTCAATACATAACATTATCACAACCCACTCACACATAGCAACACCCCATTCCCAGAAGACAGTCTCTTCCAGCTCTTCGGGCACCTTTCAACAACCATTTATCCACAGTTGTTTAAGAGCAATAAATCTGTTTAGTTGTTGGGGCAATGGTGGGAAACAAGGGAAACAAGGTCCTGCTCCTTGGGCACTTAGAGCCTGGTGAGGGGTACCTGTTTGTGCAAGGAAACAGGCCCTTACAATACAGGGTGATCATGATTGTGAAAGATGAGGGATATTCAGGGGCCCAGGAGAAGCCACTGACTCAGACTGGGGGAGTCGGGCAAGACTTGCTGACAAAGAGTGAGGAGGAATTTTCCAGGTAAAAGAGGTAGAGGGAATAGAACAGGGGAGAACATTCCAGAAAAGTCAAAGTTCCTGGAACATGAGTGTGCACCCTGAGTTTGAGGAATTGAAAGACTACCAAGGGAAGAGGGAAGTGTAGAAAAAGGGGTGTGGTGAAGGAGGGAACTGAGGGATAAGTGGGACAGGCCAGGGCGCGCTGGCCTTGGAGGCTACATTAAGGAGTTTGAGTTTTATCCTAAGGGCAATAGGGGACCATCAAAGGATTTTAAACAGAGATGTGCCAATCTGATTTGCATTTCATAAACTTCACTCTTGGCTACAGATCATAGAACTGAACAGGGACAAGTCTGGAGGCAAAGGATCAGTTGGAGGTTGCTGCAGTAACCCAGAAGAGCTCTGATGGGGGTCTGGACAAGGTGGTGGACACGGGGACACAGGGTGGTGAATACACCAGAGAGACATTGGTGATAAACTAGCTGGATATGGAGGAGAGTGACAACTGCCTTAGAATTCTCAGACAGGAAATACAGGAACTGAGAAGTAGCTTTGTGGGTCAAAGGAATGAGTCCAGAGCGGGGCATGTTGCATTGGAGGTATCCCGTATGGGGTACATGGGTTAGCAAAATGAAATTTAACAAAGTGCTATTCTGTTTTGGGGTTGTTGTTTTTTTTTCAGTATATACCAAGTTGTTTATTATCTTGGGTTTTTACATCCACCTTTTGAAAGATGAGTAAATCCTAAACAATATTAAAACATATCGTGAGAAGTTTTTATATTGTTCTCACAGAGATACACTTTCTTCTGAATATAACCTCTCTGATAAAGCCTCCTACAGCATCAGATGGTCTGTCCTCTTCGTCAAATGTATTGTTGTGGAGCCAGTATTTGGACAATGGTGTTGAAAAGCAGGTTCCACTATCCTTAGACAAAGCTCCTGTTTCATAGCAGAGCTCCCAAAGTCTCCCACAAGCTACATTAAGGATGCCAAACAAAAGCAAATTTTTCAACAACAGCCAATATAAAGCAGAGGGAGGAAAAAAACTCAATACCCCAATTGAGAAATGAACAAAGGAAATGAAGATAGTCCCAGTAAAAAAGAAAAAAAACAAAAAACAATGGCCACAAAACTCCCAGAGTTCACTCAAGATAAAAGAAATGCAAATTGCAACTATTCTGAGACACTGTTTTCCACCTTAAGATGAACAAAGATGAAGGAGTTTGGTAACACTCTGTGTTGGTAAGGAGATAGGGAAACAGACAGTCTCTAAAGGGTGTGTAAATTGGTATCATTTCCATGGAGGGCAATTTAGTAATGGCCCCAAATTTAATATACCTGTAACATTTTTTTCAGCAAATCCATTTCAAGAAATGAGTTTAATGGATATACATGTATGAAATGGTTTAAGTTCACAATTATTCACTGAAACATGGAAATGACCTGACCATCAATAGGAAACTGGTTTATATATGTTATAATCACAGAACAGAATACTACGCAGCCATCAGAAAGGAAGGAGGAAAGGGGAAACAACCCAAATGTCCATTGACAGATGAACAGATAAACAAAATGTGGCATATACATACAATGCAATATTATTCATCCATTAAAAGGAAATGAAATCCTGATACAGGCTATAACATGGATGAACCTTTAGGACATTATGCTAAGTGAAATAAGCTGGACACAAAAGAACAAATATTGTATGATTCTCCTTGTAGGAGGGAGCTGGAACAGCCAAACTAGAAGAGTCGAATTCATAGACACAGAAAGTAGAATGGTGGTTACCAGGGGCTACAGGGTGTGGGTAGCTGTTGTTTAATGGGGATAGAGTTTCAGTTTGAGATGAAAAAAAGTTCTGGAGATGGACGATAGTGACGATTGCACACAACAATGTGAAAGTACTTAATGCCACTGAGCTGTATGCTTTAAAATAGTAAATTTTATGTTATATATATTTTACCACACTAAAAAAAAAGAATGAAGAATTGTCTTATGTACTGATAAGGAATAATCTCTGAAGTGTATCATGAAGTGAAAATGAAAGATCCAGAATAGCATGCAGACGATGTCATCACTTGTATAACAAACAGAGAGGGGACAGAAGAAAATATATTCACTTACACAGGTCCAGACTTTCTCCGAAGCAAATGGAAGAACCAGGTAATACTGGCTGCTTCCGGGGAGCTGGGTGACGTGGAAGTGTTAGCGGGGTGGAAGGCAGGAAAAGATAGGAGACGACTTTTCAGTAGATGCTGTTTTCTACCCTCTCACTTCACAGCACATAAATAAGTTACATATTTTTAAAAATTAACGCAATTTTTGCACTTAATTTATTAAGTATTTATTAAGTATTAAAATTAATGCACTTAATTTTTTAAAAAATAGTTTTTCATGCTTTCCTACACACTGCCGTCTTTCCCACTATGAAAACCCATGTTTTAAATAATCAGACTTTTAAAATAGATTTTTAGTAAACTAGTGGGATATACCTTTTTGTTCAATTAGCAAATTAAACTATCAAGAACACTAACTCTTAATACGAACTACTTGAATAAAAATATCAATGAAGGATGTTTTCTATCATCTGTCTAATTCATATTCATTTAACTACTTGGGCTAAATCTTTCTCATCCTCTCATAAGCAGTTTTCATAAATCGGATCCCAGTGAGAATTCCAGAAGCCCCTTTCCCAAAGAAAGAACCAAGCAAGGACACTGCCCTCCTTCCAGTCCACTCCTGCAGCCCCTGTCCCGCCCTGGTGCTTCTGTTCAGCTGCGGGGGACTTCCACTGTCTCCTTCCTTTCCTAAGCCCATCTCATCATAACTAGAACAAAGTGCCTGTGATTAAATTTTGCAGGTATAGGGGCGCCTGGGTGGCACAGCGGTTAAGCGTCTGCCTTCGGCTCAGGGCGTGATCCTAGTGTTCTGGTATCGAACCCCACATCAGGCTCCTCTGCTATGAGCCTGCTTCTTCCTCTCCCACTCCCCCTGCTTGTGTTCCCTCTCTCGCTGGCTGTCTCTATCTCTGTCAAATAAATAAGTAAAATCTTAAAAAAAAAATTGCAGGTATAATGCTCATCAAATCTTGATAATATTGTCTCCTGTTGCCTTTAGAAGAAGAAATGTGACTCCTAAACTTCTGAGTATAGTTCTAGTATATATATATATATATATATATATATATACAGTTTTTTACAAGAAACTCTATCATTGGTCAATGTTCTTGGAAAATTCTTTCATTTTTCTCATGTTTAACTGGAAAAGAATATTAAGTCATTTTCTAAAGGACTTTGCCCTTCTTTTTCTTTTCTTTTCTTTTCTTTCTTTCTTTTTTTTTTAAAAAGTTTCTCACTGCTAATGGCATTCTAGTTTTTCTTATTATCCTCAATACCTTAGTGTATGGCTTGCAGTGTGGCTTTGAAGACTGGCCAATTTGAAATTAAAATTTTTACATCTGTTATTCATTGTGGGGGTAAAAACTATTTATACTTTGGATCATTAAAATACCAAAATTTCCAAATCCAGGGCTTTTACCTCCTAATTGGTGAACATTTAGTTGCATAACCAAATTCTTACTCCAAATCATGTCTTTTAGGGGGAGAAAGTGCCTAATTCAGTGGTTGATGGCTCAAACTGGCAGAACACAAACATTGCTGGGACAATGATTTGTTTGGGCAGATTCCCAGAGCTGCCAGTGACTAATATATTTAACTTTAAAAGCGCTTACACTTTTCTCCAGAGAATGTATTCCCACAATCAGAGGAACTGTTGATTTTCACATTATTCCAGCCATCTTCCATCCCACTAAAAATGTGGGTATCTTATATATAGGTAGTGCGCTTCCTAGCTTTCAAGTCACATACATATTTAAGAGCTAGATGGGAAAAAGTGTTCTTTCTTCCTTCCCCACCCCCCACCCTGCAGAGGTTTGATGAACTAGTTCATTTAAAAGAGAAATTAGGGGCGCCTGGGTGGTGCAGTCGTTAAGCATCTGCCTTCAGCTCAGGGCGTGTTCCCGGCATTCTGGGATCGAGCCCCACATCAGTCTCCTCCGCTATAAGCCTGCTTGTGTTCCCTCTCTCGCTGGCTGTCTCTATCTCTGTCAAATAAATAAATAAAATCTTTAAAAAAAAAGAGAGAGAGAAATTAAAATACCAACATTTAAGACTTTCCAAAATTTCATGTTATACTTCATATTTTACACTACTTGTAAATGTGTCAATATTTACACTATTACATATTCTACAGTAAATGATCATTGTGCTTCACTTTGTACTGCACAGGGACATCTGTCTGTGCTCCCAATCAAAAGAAATGACAGGCATTTGGGTTGAGGATGCATCCTGAGATATTCTACTTGAGGTGTGATATAATAACAAGAACAGCCTCAAAGGATTGTGACATTTAATGGCACTATGACTGCTGAATGGCCTGATCGCTTCTCAAGGCTAAGACCTCACAGCCAAGACATGGAAGCCAGGAGCGTCTGAAGACAATTCTATTTTACAAAGCCATGACCTGAAAGAATGAATTAGGAAAAGCTAATAACTTCTCACTTCTAAAACTTTTCGCGGAAAGACTCCCAATCTTGTGCATGAAAACAGGTTGGTAACGTTATCATTGACCATTACAGTCCCATAGGGCCACTGGAAAACTTAGAGATGGAAGGCAAAAGGATTGATCGTTGACAAGCATTTGGGATTCTTAGAGAAGACACATTCCATTTCAGGCTGCCTTTTAGAAAGAACAGAATTCCAGACAGTTAAAGAACCTTCGAAATTACCTAGTCAAGTCCCTCCTCTTGCAGATAACAAAATGTAACCTCTGGGAGTCTGGCTTGCTAAACATTTCTTAATTGGTATTAGACACAGACTTACATGCACATCTCCCAACTATCCGCTAATGCTCTTTGCTATTACATCTTGGCCATCCAAATGAAATTCTTGTTGCATTAATCTTCATGCCACAAACACTTAGTGCAATAAAAATACATCTCACTGGTTTGGAATTTGGCACACGTTTTCCTTAGCAATGGATATACAATGAATATATCCCTGAGCCAGCCCCAAACACCGAATGCATGCGCATGAAGAAGCCCTACGCTTAACAAAGAAACAAACAAAACCACCTGAGAATCTAAGGCTGAACTGAATTTACTGTTCCACCTTGAAACTTGAAGAACAATGGCATCTACACTCCCTGGTGGGGACCCCTCCTGCTCCAAATCCCTGCTGATAATCAGGAAGGGAGGAGCTGGGTTCCAGTGGGTGAGGAGTGTGGAGCCTGGGGCTTCAGGAGGATAACCACAGGGGGCATTTCTGTATCCTGAGCTGGCTTCCCAGTTGCCACGTTTATTTTCTTCCCAGTCTTGGGATAATGGCCACTTGCTGCTGCCCTATCTTCTGTCACCATCTAGGGTTCTGGGCAATGTTTTTCTCCTCTCCGCCCTGCTGCCACCCTCAACACAGTCTCATAGTCATATGTCGTTGCCGACATATCTTTCCGTCCTTAAAATGTTATGTAAACTCAGACAGTCGTTTTGTGGCTTACCAAGGATTTACAACTACTATCACTGAGGAAAGAGGTTGAAACGGTTTTCTCTTCTGCTCCTTCAATCTAGCCCCTTCTTTTATTTCCATCAAATGGTGATGCGTCTCCTCCAGGAGTACAAAGGCTTAAAATCCTAAGGCCAGATTCACCCCTTGAATGTAGTAAACACATTCAAAGATAGCATTTCTTGAGCATCCTTACTGGATTGAAACCAGACTCTGAAAAGCCAGAAGGGGCCTAGGCTTAGGGGGTTGGGGAGAGGAGAACTTGAAGGAGATAACATGTGCAAAGCCACAGAGAGGAAGGATGATGTAGTTCCCCAGCCCCCAAGTCCCACCTGGACAGTCGTTCCTGGGGCTGCCGTATGTCCAGGAGCACATGCAACCGAGCTTTCAGATTTTCATGCCTGTTTACCAGGAACTCTAATACCAGTTTCCTGAGGAGAAAGCTCATGACATATCTTCTTATGCTCTGTCAGCACCAAGTAGATACTAAGTGATTGATAAATACTTGTTGACTGCCTGGGAACTTTCCAGACACTTCAAGGTCATGATTTTCTTCAGTAACACAAGGGAATGAAAGGTATTTCACTATACCAAGATCTGGGGAAGTCTAAATAGCCATGGACGGTAGTTTTCCCTCACTCTTTACACATATGTCTTTGGCTCTTTTCTCCTAATTTGAGGGGAGTGCCTCTGAGGCAACCTTTTAATGAAAAGGTGTTACACAAGCAGCTGTGGAGCTGGCCAACCCACCTCCGGGCCCTGTGTCAGCCGATTTGCACAACTGACCAGTTAGACCAACGTCTGGCTCGTATCACAAGAAGAAATACATAGTTTTGCCCTTCAGGGACTTACTCAAACTTTCAAAGCTGACTTTTCACATTCCAGGCACTGGCATTGATCCCTTTACTAATTAAGTATGCATGGCTCTGAGAAATAGGCACTTTTTTTTTTGGCTGGGTAACAATAGCTATTCCACCCAAGAACCTGTTTCTGAAACCACCCATCATGGAATGGAAAGCTACTGGATCACAGCCAAAGAGTGCATTTCCAAAGCTTCTGGTATTTCTTGAAAAAACTCCACCAAGTATATTGGGTGCTGATTCTTCAGGAGGGATATTTCCGGGGCCTCACACTTGACATAAGTAGGATGGTCCCCAAAGAGGAACAAGTCAGGGAGGTGCCACGAAGACATAAATAACAACTCCACAATTCCAGATGGCGAGGGGTAGCTTTTGCGGGACTAATAGAAACAGATTCCTTAAACAATGGACAGTTTCAGTTCAACTTACAGAGAAGGGCCAAGAAGTGATCTATTAAAACTCTTTTAGCAAAGCACAAAATATTGCATGAAGAAAAGTAGACAGGTATGTTTCACCTTTTCTGAAGGGAGAACATGAAGTAATGAAGGAAGTCAAGGAAACAAAAGTACTCTGAGATTCTGATGATTGTTTAGATACGAAACTTTTATAGCAGAAGACTCTGGAATCTTCTTTGGCCATCGTGAAACCCAGCACTAATTCCTATCTTTACAAAGCAATTTCTATGCTCTGAACAAGGCACTGGCCACAAGACTCCCAAGATATCTCTCGTCCCTGTTATTCTATGACCAGAGCATTTTAATAATTTGAGTCTTTGCAACATATTCCAATTATTACCTTGTAGCTGCTCAGCGCCTCAGAGAAAACTTACATTCTTCTGGCTACCTTTCACAGTCTCAAGTATTACGCGGAGCATACCTTGTTAGAAATAAGCTGGAAAATGCCTTTCTGATAGGTCTCTCTAGCTTATTTCCACGTCTGCGAGGCTTGTAAAATCTATGCTTCGCTGTCCTCTCAGTGTTGTGAGTTCATTTTTACTGGATTCATCACACTACAGAGGGTGCATAGGACTCAAATCGTATGCTCTCCACAGCTCAGAAAAGGCAGAAAGATAGGTGAGACCTGGCTGGCAATGAGACCATGATTGGCTTTGTCTGCCCTTGTCAAAACTTGACAAGGCTTGAAGCTGGCCCTCCAGAGGTGAGAGTGAAAATAGAGTATGAAGCAAGCTAAATATAGATGAATTCAGTTCTGAATCTCTTTTTTTTTTCTTTATACATCCAGTGGAATATACTGATGTAAAAAAAGTTGTCGCAACTTGCGCCAGCATTTATTTGGGCCAGGAGAGAATATGAACAGGAATAAAGCAATTGAAATAAGCCATGTCTTCAGAATTATAAATCAGGTTCACTTTTCTTATTCTCTATTACGGACTGAATTGAGTTACCCCAAAATTCATATGTTGAAGTTCTAACCCCCAGTTAATGTGACTGTACGTGGAGATAGGGCCTTGAAAGAGGCAATTAAGAATGAAGGTAAAATGAGGTCATATGGGTGGGCTCTAATCCAACAGGACAGGTGTCATAAGAAGAGATCAGGACACAGACAGACTTACACACAGAGGAAGACCATGTGAGATATAGCAAAAGGTGGTCACTCTTACAAGCTAAGGAGGGGTGTCGGAAGAAAACAACCCTGCTGATGCCTTGACCTCAGACTTGCAGCCTCCAGAAGTATAAGACAGTAAATGTCTGTTGTTTCAATCAGCCAGTCTGTGGTACTTTGTTATAGCAATTGTAACAAACTAATACACCTGGGTCTCCTCACTACCACTTGTGAACACTGGTTCCTTCTTTTATTAACCTCATTTCACTGTTTTTTCCCTTTCTTTTGCTCCACTGAGCATGTCTTCCTTGCTTCTACCCTGCCTCTGTCTGTACTTGTCTTTTATTTTGTTGTTGTTGCTGTTGTTTTTAAAATTTATTTATTTATTTATTTATTCTTTATTTGAGATAGAGAGAGAGAGCATGAGAAGGGGGAGGAGCAGAAGAAGAGGGAGAAGCAGACTCCCCGCTGAGCAGGGAGCCCGATGCGATGCGGGGCTCAATCCTAGGACCCTGGAATCATGACCTGAGCCAAAGGCAGACACTTAACCGATTGAGCCACCTGGGTGCCCCTGTCTTTTAAAAGACGGTCTCTCCCCTTTTACCCAAACAGATGTGGAAGCTTGGAAGGTGAGACAGAGAGAAGGCATCTCGCACCCAGCCCCCCCAGGTCTGTCCAGAGGCTCAGACTCCCAAAGCTCACAGGTCCATCTGGTTTGTAAGGGTATAGTGCACAAAATCACTTGACATCATTAGCACATGTGCCTCTCCCTCTCTGGCTGACCCTGACCATGTCACTCAACTTCTGAGTTTCTATGTTTTCATATATTAAAAAAATAGTGATGGGAAATTATTGCATGGTGGTTGTGAGGTTCAATTAAGATAAAACATGGGAAAATATTTTATATACTAACTGCCGTGGCTCAGTTTTTCTATTTGTAAAATAGGAACTACCTATTAGTTTGTGGTATAATATCATGAAAAAACCAATCAGGAAATCATTAGAACTTCTGTGACTCTCAATATTATGTATTTTAAAGGATTATTTCTACTCTATATTTCATTGGCCTAATAGAGTTTACTTTTGTTTCTCCTGCCACTTAATATTTATGAAGAATGTTGTCCTTGATATTAAAAGATGGGTTCTAAAGACACAAAAGACCTGCTTCTTGCCTTCATGGATCCTGTAATCTATTTAGAAATATATATATATATATTTTTACAGTAAAAAACACTTTTAAAATCAGTTCACACTGGTTTTCAGGGTCTCTGATCAGGTCAAACCAGGTTCACGCCTGAACTGTATGAGACAACTTCCCAGATAGCAATTTCCAGCTATCATGTACTAAAGTCACTAACAGCAGAAGCTAACAAATCTGAGTAAAAATATATAAAACTAAGAAAGGTAGAGACGCCTGCGTGGCTCAGTCGGTTAAGCGACTCCCTTTGGCTCAGGTCATGATCCCAGGGTCCTGGGATCCAGTTCAGCATCCAGCTCCTTGCTCAGCGGGGAGCCTGCTTCTCCCTCTGCCCGTCTGTCTGCTCTGCCTGCCACTCACCCCTGCTTGGGCTCTCTCTCCCTCTCTGACAAATAAATAAACAAAATCTTTAACAAAAAAAAAAAAATTACAAAGTTAGGAAAGGAATAAAAACCTGAATGCTAAGTAGTGTATTTTGCTTCAAACAAATCTAATTCTATAATCATTTGTAAAATAGAATGCTTTAATATAAAAGTATCTCTAATATCCTTAAAACGTGATTTGAATAATCAAATTCTTGGTTTTTCATTAACTCCTCAGGAACCCCTGAAAAAAGATAATTGACAATAGCAACATTCCAGTAGGATGAACATGTACTCTTCAGAAATGCAATTGATATTTGACTTTAGAAATATCTGATTTTGAAAACATCTCAACCAAAAAGAAAACAACATAATTATTTTTAGAAATTTACACTCACTACTAAGGCCGATCAAAATACGGTAATTAGGTAGGGACATAGGGATAAGGATTTAACGCAGCATGTCATAGCAGTCACATTTAGATTTAGATCCTGATTTTACCTCTTACTCAAATAAGAACTAAGGCAAATTACTGTACTTTTCTAGTCTCACCTTCCTCATAGTTTAAACTGGTCCATGAATAAGGCCTGCTTTGGAAGGACAAAGGTGATGAAGCACAAAGCT
The DNA here is from genome assembly GCF_002007445.2 of Ailuropoda melanoleuca. Classification (NCBI taxonomy): domain Eukaryota; kingdom Metazoa; phylum Chordata; class Mammalia; order Carnivora; family Ursidae; genus Ailuropoda; species Ailuropoda melanoleuca. The sequence continues at coordinate 66,025,217 of NC_048224.1, forward strand.
CAACTGTGATCAGTGCACCTTTCCTGATCAGCAGCAGGGGATATCCTGGGTGCCATTTCTAAATGAGAATATATCATAGTGGTGTATAAATGCTTCCTAGCCTTCTCCTCTCTGTAAACTGTATATTTTTCTAATTCAACTTTGTATGTCCCTCCACCACTTAATCCCAAGTCTGGGTCTATACAGAGCAAAGCCTAATAAACAGTTGATAAAATAAATACATGAATAAATAACACATAGACAATTTTAAATTGGAGGCAGAGAGGGGGCTTCTGGGTGGCTTAGTCGCTTAAGCAACCACCTCCTGATTTCTGCTCAGGTCAGGATCTCAGGGTTCTGAGATTAAGCCCCCTGTGGGGCTCTGCCCTGAGCATGGAACCTGCTTAGGAGTCTCTCCATCCTTCTCCCTCTGCCCGCCCCCCCCACCCCTGCTAGTGCTCTCTCTCAAAAATAAATAAATAAATAACTAATAAATTGGAGGCAGAAAAAAGAAATAAAGCAGTGTGTGGAACCCAGCTTAAGAACTGTTAACAGATCAGTGTCTTTAATAAACACAATTAAAATCTGAGAAGCTAAAAACACCAGAAGATAGCTTTAGCTATAATAGGATAAATGGGAAAGGGGGTGGGGGGTAAAATACTACTGTAGCTGCCAATCACTACTCTAGAAAAGATAATTCAAATTCCTTTCCGATATTTTTTTCTGCAGTGTATGGCTCAAACAAATAATCTTTGAGATAATAAGCCAAAATTATCTGGCACATTTACATGTAAGAAAATACCCAGTGGAAAAAAAATAACATTCTCTCCCATGTCTTGTGAAATTCATGTCTTTGTAAAGCATTTTAAGATGCAACTGTCTGAATGTTTCACACTGTGCCTGCTACCCACTATACGTGCTTTTATTTTGCAAAGATTTTGGTTAATATGTTGGAAGGTTGAAGGCCAATTCATTTGCATGGACCCAAACCAGGTTCTGTATTTTATTTTTTTTCTTAATGATGATAATTAAGGACTCTTCCTCAGCATTTGCTATATGGAAAACGAGGAAACAGAATACTTTTTATTGTGATTACTTTAGAAAGAAGAATCTTTTAACTTTTTCATGTCTTCCATCAGACCACAATCCAGTATTTCGAAAGCATGGCGTTATGGCATTAAGCAGGTGGTAGCCTGATTCCGTTACCAGAGGACAACTGTCGGCCAGTACACTTGAGTTAACGATCCGGTGAGACAAGAGTTGGCTCATCTTGGGGGAAAGCTCCCAGAGATTTTGCGTCCCCCTCTCCCGCGCCCCTCCGTCGCCCGGCAACCCAGCCACGCCGCGGCTTGGCCCCGCCCCTGCTGCCATGGCAACGCGGCCGCGCTAGAGCGCGGGCTTTGTGCTCCTGCCGCGGGGGGACAGCTCTGCGCGCTCACCCCCAGGTCGCTGCAACTTTTCAAACATTTACTCTCCAACAGCTCTGCCCGGTCTCTTACCCAGAGCAGCTAATCCCCGCCTTCTCTCACCCTTGTTTCCGAAAAAATGTTCCACGGGCACAGAATTCCAGCCACCTGCTGCTTGGTCGTCCCTTCTCCAAACGTGAGGGAGAGGTGACAACCGGCAAAGAAAACCCACTTACCTTCCTCAGCATTCCTCCACGTCGGCAGGGGGGATCCCCGGAGGGATGTGAGCATGCCGCGCCGCGCTCAAAGTGTGAAGGAAGTCTCGGAGAAGCAGCGGGCAAACTTCATCCCCGGCGAGCGCCGCCCCCCGGCCCCCTGCGTGCTCCTCATTTGCACCACAAAGGGAGGGGACCTAACGCCCGGCGGTCGGGAGATGGTTAATCCGGCCGGCGGTGGCCTTCCTGGCAGAGTTCAGATGGGCTCTGAGGGGCTGCTCAGATGCCACATCTCCCTGGCGAGGACTAAGTCCACCGGCTCCTCGTCGGGGGCGAATTGAGCTTCCCAGGCCCCTGGCTGTGCTATTGTGTGCTGGTCCCTGAAGACCCGGGCGGAGGGTGAGCGCGGCCGGCGGGAGCCCGTTTCGGGCGGCCCAGGTTGAATTTCCTCGCAGGGCTTTTCTCCCGAGCTCCCTCCCCGCCCCTCGCTGTTGCATATTCATAAGAGGGCGGAGTCGCTCTCCATCTCCTTTGAATCCTCAGGGTTTTGAGCAAGCCGAGGGAAGGAAGTGGAACAATTTGATTTGGAAGGAAAGGTTTCGAGAAGAGGGTGGGGAAATAAGTGGCAGCATAAATAAGCAAACATGGGATTCCTATTTCACCAGTCGCACGCGCGTGTACACACACACACACACACACACACACAGAAACACAGAAACACACACACTCACCATTTTTCAAAGCCTGAACTGAGCTAAGGAAATTTCAGGAAGCTCCTGACTAAATTTCTTGGTCCTAATTATAGTATTAGACTAAATGGGGAATTTTTTTTTCCCAAGGATTTTTAACGATGATTTGAACCGTATGTTTTTCATACCAAAGAGAGCCGTCGAGAATTTATATATACGGACCTCGCTAATTGCATTGATTCTATTGAACTGCATCATAATTGATTGGCACAGCCCTCCACCATTCACCAAAACCCAGATATTCTGATTTATAAACAGTCAAGTTGCTAATGGGAACGCATTTTCAGAAAATAAAAATAGGGCAAGAAAAATGACAGGCCTAAGGAAGTTCACTTGAGCTGCAGGGACAGTCTGAGAAGCAGCAAAAGCCATTTGTTGCTGAGCTCTTACCCCCAGACAGAACAAAAAGCCCTCCAGAACAGTTTCTCTTTCCTCCCTGAAATTTCCACCATGAGAATTTTCACTAAAGCACATCCTGGAATTCAGATCCACTCTACTGCTTGAGGTATAGGTGGTTACCTGAGTAAGCTGGTCTAAATGGATGCAAAGATCCTTCTGCCAAACACTCTACCCCCAAACAGCTGCCACAGTGCTCTCACAACCAGATTTAATCCTCTGTGTTGCAGTGCTACAGAAAAATCCCTTTAGCTCAAAGAGGTGGCTTGTACTCATTACCCCTCAGCAATTGCAGGTGGTTAGACTGACAGACTTCAGAAATCCACTCACTCCACAAATCCTCACTGGTGCCTACCTACTGGTGGGTGGTAGGTGCTGGGGAGACCACTGACAAGGAAACAGCCCAGGTCCCTGCCCTGGGAGCCAAGCTTTGAGTGCAGAACAGACTACAAACAAAAGTCAGACAGTGTAAAGACAATAAAGCTATAAAGACAAATAAAGCTATTTAGAAAGGTAGATGCTGGAAGCCCCAAAGAGTATGGAAATGCCATGAATTCCCTGATGGAACCAACTAGGACTAAGTCCAGGTTTTCTGATAGGGTTTTAGGTCCAATTAGGTATATGGGCACATGGGTGCCTTGCTGAGTTTGTTTCCTCATCAAGACAAACAAAGAGTAGTCTCTGTTTCCAGCAGTTTTTAGAGTGGGCAGAGGAAGCTGTGGTACGGACTGAGCGAACACAGAGGTTCAGAGGGTCTGACAGTGTTGCATGGTCAGCAAGCACATACTGATGTCAGCCTGAGCTCTAAATGCATCAGCTGGGCAGGACACTTCATCTCTGACTCTGGTCTCCCCAGTTGTACACATGGGTAATAACAGCCACCTCGGGGGTTGCTGAGAATATTAAATGAGATCATGTACAAAAAAATCACAGGGCTAGCTATCTTCACTGAAGCAGCCTTCAGGAGGATAGCCTGGTAGCATACCCTTTGAAAGTTGTGGTTGTTTGATTATAAGACTGTCTCTTTCTAATTCTTACTACTCATTTGTAATTAATTCTTTCCCTACAAAGGGAAGTAGGATGTGAGTGCGGGAGGCTAATGGTTACCAAGGGACCCTGCTAGCCCTCTAACCACATTATCTCTTTGTCATAGCTACCACTAACCGTTGTACAGATTCGAAAGAGGGTCCAAGAGGTCAATTTCCTTGTGACCAGCTCACAGCACGTGACACAGTGGAGGTAGGATGGAACCCCTCTCTCCCAAAGCTCTGCTGTAGCCCAAGCCCCAGCTTCCTTCATGCCATGTGCTACTTTGGGCAACAACAAACCACTGGGAAGCAAAAGGAAAAGATTCTCCTTGTTTGCCATTTCTTTAATCATAGAATTGCAGTACTGTTGGTAGGAATGCAAACTGGTGCAGCCACTCTGGAGAACAGTATGGAGGTTTCTCAAAAAGTTAAAAATAGGGGGCATCTGGGTGGCTCAGTCGTTAAGAGTCTGCCTTTGGCTCAGGTCATGATCCCAGGGTCCTGGGATCAAGCCCCACATTGGGCTCCCTGCTCAGCGGGAAGCCTGCTTCTCCCTCTCCCACTCCCTTTGCTTGTGTTCCCTCTCTCACTGTGTCTCTCTCTGTCAAATAAATAAAGTCATTAAAAAAAAAAAGTTAAAAATAGAGCTACCCTATGACCCAGCAATTGCACTAGTAGGCACTCACCCAAAGAATACAAAACTACTAATTCAAAGGGATACAGGCACTCTGATGTCTTGTAATAGCATTAACTACAATAGCCAAATTAGGAAAACAGCCAAGTGTCTATGGACTGAGGTACGGATAAAGAAGATGTGGCATATGTGTGTATACACACACACACACACACACACACACACACAATGGATATTATTGACCATAAAGGAAAAATCTTGTCATTTGTAATGACATGGATGGAGCTAGAGTGTTGTGTTAAGCGAAATAAGTCAGTCACAGAAAGACAAATACCAGATGATTTCACTCATATGTGGAATTTGAGAAACAAAACAAATGAGCAAAGAGAAAAAAAAAGAGTTGCAAACCAAGAAAGAGACTCTTAACAATATAGAACAAACTGATGGTCACCAGAGGGGAGGTGGGTGGGGGGATGAGGGAAATAGGTGATGAGGATTAAGGAGGGCACCTGTCTGATGAGCACCGGTGTTGTATGGAAGTGCTGAGTCACTATACTGTACGCCTGAAACTAACATCACACCGTATGTTAACTAACTGGAATGCAAATAAAAACTTAAAACAATAATAGAGTAACAATAATATGTGATTATTTTCTTACACAAAAAAATGAGAGGGAGGTGCATCTTCCCCACAAAACAACTCCACTCATCACCCACTTTCCAAACGTAAGAACATGGAAGGAAGACATCCAGATGTCTTTACACCAGACATTGCCAGAGCCCAATGCCTAGAAATAGGTCTTCTGATGAAGGACCCAGAAAGAGAAAGCATGGAAATACTCCAAGGTTCCAAAGGCAGTTTCTAGAGCAATCTCCCCACATGGGATGGCTTTAAAGTGCATAAGAATAGGTGGCCCTCCCATGCATCAGGGAAATAGGAAAATGCCATTAGAGGTCAATGAAAAGAAAGGAAGAGTTTGGAGGATAAAGGTGCCTAGAGTAAGGGTTCTGTTTAAATTAATGTGTGCAGATCTAAGAATAAACCTCTTGAATGTTCTACTTAGATTGAGAAAGAATTTAATTTGCTTCCTTCTTTTCTAGGTTCAATGCTGCATCTGTGGTTCGCTTCTCTAAGCATTCATACTTAGTTTTATGGGGGAGATGCTATTTATTTTTTTTTAATTTTTTTTAAAGATTTTATTTATTTGACAGAGAGACAGCCAGTGAGAGAGGGAACACAAGCAGGGGGAGTGGGAAGAGGAAGAAGCAGGCTCATAGCGGAGGAGTCTGATGTGGGGCTCGATCCCATAACGCCGGGATCACACCCTGAGCTGAAGGCAGACGCTTAACTGCTGTGCCACCCAGGCGCCCCGGAGATGTTATTTAAAGCATTATTTTCTGGTATATATGTTGGAATCCATTTTTACTTTAAGCTTTTGGAAACGCTTATGTTAGTTGTCACCTTGTCCTGAATAAATCTGTTTATTGTTTTATGAAAATCATGCTTTGGTCCAGAAAGAATTTGAGGTGGCACATATAAATACATCCAATCCAATAGAACAAGAAAGAGAATTAAAAACAGGCAGATGAGGAAACTATAACACAGGGGAAATGAGAACAGAAAAGATGAACAGGCATTCATATATTTATATCTATGTAAATTCATGCATTTATATCTGTTTTCATCAGGACCCTTTTAGAACTAACTCTGAAAGCAATGTAAGCAAACCATGCAAAAATGAATCTTTCAGGGCGCCTGGGTGGCACAGCGGTTAAGCGTCTGCCTTCGGCTCAGGGCATGATCCCGGCGTTATGGGATCAAGCCCCACATCAGGCTCCTCTGCTATGAGCCTGCTTCTTCCTCTCCCACTCCCCCTGCTTGTGTTCCCTCTCTCACTGGCTGTCTCTATCTCTGTTGAATAAATAAATAAAATCTTAAAAAAAAAATGAATCACCCATTTAAAATAAGTAAAAAGACATGATGTATTTCATGAAAACTATATTAGTTTTTAAAAAGATGTCATTTATTTATTTGAGAGAGAGAGAGCACAGGGCCAGAGGGAAAGGGGGAAGCAGATTCCCCACTGAGCAGGGAGCCCAGCACAGGGCTTGATCCCAGAACCCTGGGATCATAACCTGAGCAGAAGGCAAACGCTTAACTGACTGAGCCATCCAGGTGCCCCTGAAAAACTATATTATATTTAGGGAGGAAGGATGGAATTGTGATAAAACAAGAGATCTACAAGTTTCCAGAAAGCAAAAAATTATAATTTTTTACATTGTACATATTTGTTTTGTGCACTTTTAGAACATTGACTGCTTTGTTTCCTGATGATAGGAGAAAAATGTAATATACTTGTGTGAGTGTGTGTGTGTGTGTGTGGATGTAACTGTTTTTCCTTAGCACTGTGGTCACTTCTGAGAGTAAATAAAATCACTTTAGAGACCCAGGCATAAGCAAGTATGTCCACTCCCCCTGGTTCTAGTCTAATACGGATTGTACATCCTGTGAGCCCTAAGTACTTGTTAACTAACTTGCTGATTAGCCTTTCTTCTTCTTTTGTTTATTCCTGTGAATGACTTTGACTAGTGTTTTCTGAGCGGGTATTCCCCCATCTCTGTTGCAGGCCTACTTTGGGAGCTCACTGAGAACCATATCTGACATTGGCCATAAATTTGTCTCTGAAAGCATTTAGATAGCGCTTCTGGATTGGAGACTGACCTTCACACAAAGGATTAGGAAGAGCCTGAAGTGGAGGAAAGGGAGGCTGGAGTTGGGGAGGCCAGGCCATGATCAATGGCAGCCCTATGGCCCAGAGGCATGAATCAGCAATGCCTGGGACTCCAGGAAAGATAACAGGTACTCAGCCACATGTGGAGGTGCCAACTAGATCTTAAGTAAGTAGCTCACAAAGGATGGCCGGACACGAATGATACCTCCCACTAGCATGCAGTAAATACAGTAAAATACTTGTTCACTTGTCTGGAGATCTTGAATCTTGTTATGGACACACTACTTTGTTAGATATTTTCGTCTATAAGATTTAGCTCAGTTACCACTCTTGTTAATTCTTTTTTCGGCTTCTGGGATCATGTATGGTTAATTAATTTGGATGAGAATTTCTTCTGCATTTGAAATACACAGAAATGCATTGTGACCCTTTCCTGGATTCCCAAGTTAATACGCAAATACTTTTAGGCTAATTGTGGGGGTAGTGTTTTATTCTAAACTGCATACCAACACAAATACGTGCTTTAGAATCTCTCCAATTTCCAAATGTAATATTATTCCCACAAATTCCTCTAGTGCATTATTGGGACTTGAATTAAATGAAAGGAAATCAGGGGGGAGTGGTAATAAAGACTTATGCATATCCACTGTTCTCAATTCATCTAGGCATCAAAAGAACGTTCTATCTTGGGATCCTAATTAAAGTCACGTTTCATCATTCTCATTGTGCACCCCTGAGAAATAAGCTCATAAACAAAACTGACAAGATCTGACAGTGCTATTAACCACCGACACCAAACTTGATCATTGTGACACAGAATCCCCTTATGATATGCTGCTATATCCAAATACCTCCTGGCCCTCGGCCTACTAGGTAGATACGGAGGGAGGAGAAATGAGATGAATTAAAGATCCTTTGTAAATTCACTCCTTAGGAAGCCCTTATCAATTGTTAGATTTCCCCCAAAATCATTAATTGTGACCAGCTCAGCACATGGCTCTGTTGCTGTTGAAGAGGTCATAACAAATTGTGCTTCCTCACTTTGACTTTTATTCATTCATTCACTTGGCAACTGTGTATTGCATAACTCTGTATGAAGCAAGACACCAGGCACATGGGAATTTTTTTTTAAACCATTGTCCATAAGGACATGAAAATATAATGAGAATATATATGTGTAAATCTACTTCCTGTAAATCAAATTGTTGCTTAAATGTAACTTTAAAAGAACAATTTGTGGGGTGCCTGGGTGGCTCAGTTGGTTAAGTGTCAGACTCTTGATTTCAACTCAGATCATGATGTCTATGCTGTGAGATGGAGCCCCCTCTTTGGCTCCTCACCCAGCGGGGAGTCTGCTTCTCTCCCTCTCCCTCTGCCCCTTTCCTCCCCCCTGCTCGTGCACGCATGCTTGCTCGCTCTCTCTCTAAAATAAATAAATCTTAAAAAAAAGGAACAATTTGAAGAATTCTACGAAAAATTCTTTTATAAAGCAAAGAATCCAATTGTAATACAAATAACAGTCTTCGTTTGTAACTTGGAATTTCAGTATAAAGACACACATCTGTAAGGTTGAGAGGTTGCTGAGGAATGGCAGATTTCTTTGTGAAAGTTCCCCTAAGTAGTGAGGAGGGCATCGGAGACAGCGAGGGACCTGGACAAGGACACTGGATGGGAGGGTGAGGAGAAGGCCACAGAGTGGGAAATGGGACCCCGAAGAGCAGGAGCTGCCACAGGCCAGTTTAGAAGGGGCCTCTGGTCTAAGGCAGGGAGATTAAATGACCGCTGTCACCCTCCAGGTAAAAAAAAAAAAGAAAAAAAAAGAGGAAGAAAAAGGTCTTCAGTAACGGCTCTCATCTTGACAGCCACGCGACTGAAAGCAGAAAAACGAGCACAAGTGTTGCTCATCAGGAACTGACCCCATGGGGCTGGGGCTCAGGGCCGGGAGAGATTCAGATGGATTCAAGGGACCTGGGGAGAAAGGAGTCGTGCTCAAGGAGACTGATGGCAGGAAATGGAGAAGGGCTAAGCACACCTAGCTCTCTGCCAGCCGCTCCACACCACACTTGGATCCGTCCGGATTCCACTTGTTCAAGTTCCGCGGACGCAGGGGAGCCTCACTAACCACGAGAGCCAGAGCCTCTGAGAGCCAGTGCGCCTCGCCAATGTGAAATAGCAGCCTTTCCAGAGAAGCATCTTTACAGCGACAGCCTCCAGTTGACCCAGGACTATTTGCCCTGTAACCAACAAGGGAGGGTGACAAGAGTCTCATTGGACACCTTCTGCATACCCGGCACCATCACCTTTGTTCAGTTCTCTGGATACACACCCCTTTGTGACATGTTTTACCTTTTCCTTTCCTAGCTTCCTTCAAATAATCCACGTGGAACCGTCAGCCATTAGCTTATTTAAATCCTTTCTGAACTGTTTCTATTTTTAGCCTGTGCCTATTCTTGGAAACAATGAGTTGTGTCTTCTTTACAATCATTGTAAAATGTAAAATGCCTTTTTTTTTTTTTTTGCTTGCGTGTGTAGGATATTAACATGCCACAGAGTGCACACTCATTCAGCACTCTGCTTACTGCCCTTCACTCACGCGTTTGCTCCATGAGCATTGTTTCAGCACAAACCGTGCGCTGGACTCTGTGCCACGCGCCGAAGAAACAAAGCAACGTGCTTCCAGCTCTCGAGGAATTCATAGACTAATGGTGGAGACAGACTGGGAAAACTGACACTGTAGCTGGAACGCAAGTCAGAGTGTCTGAGAGAGGTGTTGTGGAAGCAGTGAAGAAAAGTGCCTTCCTAAAGTAATATGCAATACCTCGGGAGTTTGCCTGCCACTTCCAGTCTAGATGTTTTAAATTTCGATGATCTTTTGTTATTATTTTTTTCTTAGTTTTTCAATATAAATAATCCTTATCTTTTTATCCAGCCCCTTATGGAAGTCTCTTTAGACTCATGACCTTTTAAATGTACAATTTTTGCCTCCTGTTGAGCTTCCCACTCAGCGAAGAGTCTGCTTCTCCGTCTCCTTCTGCCCTTCCCCCCTTGCTCGTGTGTGTGTGTGTGTGTGTGTGTGTGTGTGTGTGTGTGTGCGCGCGCGCGCGCGCGCAGAGGAAGAAGCAGGCTCCTGCTGAGCAACGAGCCGGATGGGGACTCGATCCCAGAACCCTGGTATAATTACCTGAGGTGAAGGCAGACGCTTAACCAACTGAGCCACCCAGGCATCCCTAAATAAAATCTTTTAAAAAATAAATGTGCAATTTGTTATATCGTTCTTGGCATTTGACTTGAAATTGAAGAATCTTTCAACTGTGGACACAACATCATAAAAAGCGAAGATTTTGCCCTCAGGCTTTTTCGCTCTTAAATATCAATCTCACATATAATTTTGCAATATGCCCTGTAGACCTGATATTAGTTTCTTTTGAAATCCTCTTGAATGCAGATGTTGGGAACCTAGCACTCTAGAAAACGTCCCACGACCTGATCGCGTTGTCCGCACGCGCGCGTTTGTGTCTGTCCGCTGGGTGGGCTGAGGCTGAAGTCGGCTGGATTCTTTCATGAATACTAAACCTCCGGCCCGGAAGGTGTAACTGAAGAATGTAGGCCGTGACAGCTAACTGTTCTTAAAAGGATATGTGTTTTCTTGTAAGAGATTTGAGTAGATCTAAAGAATATTAGTGATAGGCCAGAGAGAAAAGTCCCAGCAGCACCTACCGCCAAGCAGGATATTGTCGGCAACTGACTTCTCCCTTTGAGAAATGAAAGCCATTCTGAAGTCTGTGATTTCAGTTCATGGATGCTGGAAGTTCTCTGGCTGCCCCAACGGGAGAAAGCTCCCGAAAGCATTCGATGGAGTGCGTTTACAATTACCCTGAGACGCCTGCTCAGAAGGCGGAGAACCACAGAGGCTATTCGCTGCACCTGTGGAGACGCCACGAGCCTCCTCGTGGAAACTGAGAAACCACACGTTAGAAGTCGTCTTTGTCTTCCAGGAACACAGGATACATACTCAGTTACAAAGTGTTTATGGCCCGAATAAAGACAAAACAATGAAAACATAAAATAAAACACATGGATTTATGCCATTTAACTAGCAATCTTGTTGCATTTAGTCCCTTAAACTACACAGGACATGTTCATATTTATATTTCCATCCCACTTATGACCGCTTGACATATTATATGTTTACTGTTTGCTCATTGCCTCTCCCCTGCCACTGTACTATAATTAAGCACCACAATGACAAGCTTTTTGTCTATTTTGTTCTGTTCTGTCTCTGGCTCCTAGAATACGTGATAACTGCTCAAAAAATATTTATTGAATGAATTCTGAATTTCAGAATGTAGGACTTGATCCTCAATCCTGATGAACTTAGAAGGAGAAAGATACTAAATGTCTCCGACCATTCCCCATGAATTTCAGATGTTCAGAAAGAAAGATGCTGAGAAGCTAGAAGACATGTACTTTTGTTTTCCAGCCATGGTCGTTAGTTAAGGAAAAACACCAACAATGGAGACATAAAGAAGACCTCAAAACATAGGACCCACTGAGGATTCTCGGCATCTTAGTACTGGATTGAAAATCTGTGCAGCTTGATGCCAGATCCTGATCCCTGTGTTAAGTCATCTGAGATGACTCATCGTTAAAGGAAGTTGCATTTGATAATGGATTCGGGAGCAATAAATGTCATAGAGAGAAGACAAGGATGTGAAATGGAGAATATTTCAACAGCTTTGAGTGTTGTGATTTGCAAATCGAATTCTATCAGACTTGACATGTTCTGGAATGAGCATGCACGCTGGCTGTGGACCTCCTGCCAAGGCCCCACCTCCCCGCAGCGCTGAGGTCCCCTGACTTTCAGGAGCTGAGGGAGGAGGAGCACAGCACTTACTGGTCTCACGGGACTCCCACCCCGGCCCAGACAGCAGGGAAACAAAGGCTGAGGGAGGAGAGAGGCTGAGGTGAGGCTGGAAAGACATCACATCTGCTACTTTGTGCAAACAACATTCCCCGATGTAGACAGCCTCAAAGCCACACCTGAATCCCAGGGAGGGGGAGGAAATGGATTCAGATGAAGAAGGACACAAGTCTAGCTGGTGGACTGAAGTGGCCAGTGAGCAACAGCGCGCACCCCTCTTCGCCCCCAGCCAGAAATCCCTGACAGCCTTGTACCCTAAACTGCCTCTCTCCCACAGCAGTGAGTCCCTTCCCCAAGGGAAGGGTTCCCAGCCAAGGTTCCCAACCAAGAGGAGTCATGGGTGACCTTGGCTTCCTACTCTTGGGAAATCTTCACCCTGAGTAAGCTTCAGTGAGGCCAAATGGGCCGTGGTGTGACTAAAACCCCAGCCAGCCCATCACAGTCCTGTGCAGTGAATACACCCCTTACGGTCTCACTCTGAACTTCTAATATGCTGAACTCACTGCAGTTTCTCTCATGGGGTACTGGAAACCCTCCGTCAAGAAAGCCCTTTAGCTCCCCCGACTACTGGCTTGGCTGAGTTTAGGACCACTGCCAGGAAGCGTCCTCTGACCTCCCAGCCCAGGATCTCTGGCTCAGCCGAGCATCTCTGGCTCTGCTCCCACACAGCACTAATTTCACTGTTAAATGGCCTGTCGTTCACCTACCCACCTCTCTACTCCCCAGACTGAACTACTTGAGGGCAGGAATTACCCAGGGGTCATAGATCTGGTATACAAAGGCATTTAAGTACATGGACATTGAATGGCTGTGGGAAAAGAGAAATATGTCCCTGTAATTGTTAAGAAAATTCAGAAAAAGGCCTTCCACCAGTGTTTCTCAAGGATTTGAATTATGCCATGAAAGATGAGATTGGATTTGAGCAGGTGGAAAATGGAGAGGGGGCTCTGAGAGGAGAGAACATAAGAAATCCTGTATGGGGTGGCCCTCCTTGCCTCTTGCATCTTGCCAGCTGTGTGTGGCCTTGAGCAAGTTACTTAGCCCTTGTGTGTGCTGGTTTCCTTTTCTGTGAAATGAGAATAATGTTGGATCTATTTCACAGTGTTCTGGGGATCGAATGAGCTAACATTTGTTAAGGTTTAGAACAAAGCTTGGCATATAGTAAGCTTTTATGTACATATCAGTTATTATTAATACTATTATTATTATAAGTACAAATAAGAAGTGTAGCGGGAATTCAGAGACAGAAGAATGGAGACTGATCTGGAACAGACCTAGCTTCTGCTGCTTTTTTTTTTTTTTTTGGCAGCCTGACATTCTAGATTTTTCTGACCATGCCACTTTCAAATAGAGTATTCCAATGTTTTCAATCTATTCCAAGATTTTGTTGAGAACAAGAGGGTCATTGTGTCCTCATAAAGAAGTTACTGGATCTTTTTATTTAAGTTTCTAAAATAATCTGTATTTTGACACCAGGCAAAACTCCTCTCAATTTCATCCTTAAATGAAAAAAAGGCAGAGAACAGGTAAATTACATAAGCGACAAACACAGCACACATACACATCAGGGTAATAAGGGAAGCCAAATCATGTTTCTCTAAAGATCATGGCTACATGAGATATATACACTGGCTAAATTATTTTTTAAAGGATTTTATTTATTTATTTATTTGAGAGAGAGAGAGAGAGAACACGAGTGTGGGGAGGGGCAGAGGAAGAGAGAGATGCAGACTCCCGGCTGAGCAGAGAAAGCTGGACGTGGGGATCGATCCCAGGACTCTGGGATCATGACCTGAGCCAAAGGCAGACACTTAAACAACTGAGCCACCCAGGCACTCCTAACCGGCTAAATTAAATCGTTGCAAATCCCGTTTGTTATTTTTTTCTTTACACGTCCTGGTCGAGGGAAGCCCCATTTGCATGTACATGATCATAAAAATTATACAAGAAAAATATACTAATGTGGATAGATATAAATATACAAGATTATAATAGTGGACATATAGTAGACAATAGAACGCCTACATTTTCCTTAATACTGTCACTTAAACCCTTGTTAGTCCAGATCCTTTTAGTCACTTGTATGTCAATGTCTTGCTCCTTTCTTCAACTGTTTTCCTTTAAAAAATAAAAGAAAGTTACATAGACGTAGTGTTGGTTGCACTCCAGAGACCCATAACAATGATGAACCCAGAGGCCAGCAAAATGAGAAGGAGAGCCAATGTTCTGGGCTGATCCAAAGCAGGAAGCTAAGTCATGCGCAGTCTGGGACCTGACCAGTCTAAGTCTGAGCCCTGAAACTGGATTCTACTGCAATTTTCCAAATCAGATAGGATCTCCAAGAGCCCGGACACCTGCTCCAAATGCCCGGGTCTCCCTTCCGCTGTCAGGGGACCTGAGCAGGGGCCATGAGTCTCTACTCATCGCAGACCAAGATACCCCTGTTCCCCCTTGGCCTACTCCATGCGAAGCCACAGAAAGAGCGGGCACTTAAATCAACAAAGGGTCAGGTTTGAAGTCCAGCTGGCACTTACCAGTTTGAGACTTGAGGCCATTCCTTTGGTCTTTGAGCCTTTTTCTAAACTAGGTACATATGGTAAGTATTTTAAGGATGTCTTCTACTCAAATGAGGAAATAAACTGGAAAAGAGATAAAAGTGAGATGGAGGACAGGGAATCCAAGGAGAAGAGCAGCAAAGGGACTCCAGGGAGGGCCGATGCAGGATGACAACCGACCCCTGGGTGCAGAGGGCAGTCAGTCCAGCCTGCAGCACCAGTGAGCTGCAAATTTGGAGCCCAGTGCACTCGGCACGGTGCCTGCCCCTGTGCCGACTTTTAACGAGTGACCTGGAGGATGAGCCCCTGCAAAACAAGGAACTGAAGCAAGACAGACAGAGACATGAGCTACAGGGAGTGGGGAATGCATGGAGGAAGAGGGCAGAAAAAGCTAGACGCCGAACTGTAGCACATTGGACAGAGGTCACCCCTCCAGGAGGAGAGAGCTTCGAAGGAGAGTCACAGCCAAGGAATCCTGGAATTCCTTAGCCCTAGGAGACACTATTGGAGAATATGAGGAAATCAGTAATTGATTGATAAGCCAGAAAACGAAAAGTAAGGAAGGAAATCATCACAGAACACTAAATATTTAACTGTGATTAACAGTTACATAAGCAGAGGAGTTAAGATGGCAGAGGAGTAGGGGACCCCTTTTTCAGCTGGTCCCCTGAGTCGAGCTGGATAGGTACCAGAGCAGCCTGAACATCCACAGAATCAGCCTGAGATGCAGGAAGATACATCTGGATCTCTACAAATGAACATCTCCAGCGCTGAGTATTGAGGTATGAAGTGGGGAGCCGTGAAACTGCGCACAGATATCGGAAGATAAACAGAAGGGGAGGGAGCTGCCGCGTTTGGGCGCTGGGAAGCGGTAGCCACGTGCGTGGGGGTGTGGGCGGACTCGTGGACGGCACCCGTGAGCGAGCAGACTGAGACCGTGAGCTGGGAGCGTGCGCCACCAGACTTCTCACGGAACTCCGGAATCCCAGTGTGCTCACTGGATCCAGACTGAGACCAGGAGCTCCGGGAGCGCGCGGGGGGGCCGGCTGGCAGCTTTAGAAACACAAAGGACAGAGAGGCGCCGGCCCTGGAAGTGAGGGCTGGGACGCCGGGTGTGGGGCACACATCCTGGGACGCTGCAGGGTTGAGCAGCACCAACAGAAACAGAGTTAAAGTGGCCAGAACATCAGTGGAGAATGGTCCGCGATCCCTCTGTTCTGTGACAGGGGCTGAGATTCGGCCACTGCTGCTCTGACTCTCAGAAGAGGCACAGCAGACCGCCAGGGAAAGCCGCCAGAGAACAAAAGGCTGGAAATACCAGCTCACAGCGTGCCCATCCCCATCCCCCCTCGCAGGGGACAGGGAGACTCTACCAAAACAGGGTTGCCTGAGTATCGGCGCAGCAGGCCCCTCCCCCAGAAGGCAGTCTGAAAAATCAAGAAGCCCACAATGCGGGGCGCCTGGGTGGCGCAGTCATTAAGTGCCTGTCTTAAGCTCAGGGTGTGATCACAGCATTCTGGAAAGGAGTCCCTCGGGCTCCTCCAGTGGGAGCCTGCTTCTTCCTCTCGCACTCCCCTGCTTGTGTTCCCTCTCTCTCTGGTTGGCTCTCTGCCACAAAAATAAATAAAATCTTTAAAGAAGAAGCCCACATCCCTAAGATACCTATAAAACAAGGGTCAATAATTTGGGCTCTGGACAACCCTGAAACCTCTCCTCATCAGAATGACGAGGAGAAGTCCCCCCCAGCAAAGAAAAGACAATAAGCCTGTGGCCTCTGCCACAGGACTAATGGGTATGGATGTAACCAAATTATCAGAAATGGAATTCAGAGTCACAATGGTCAAGATGATGTGTAGACTTGAAAAAAGTATTAACGAAAATGTTAATAAAAATATAGAATCTCTAAGGGCGGAAATAGAGCAAATCTGGCAGAAATTAAAAATTCTATGAGCCAAATGCAGTCAAAACTAGAGGCTCTGATGGCCAGGGTCACCGAGGCAGAGGAACATATTAGCAAATTGGAGGATGGGTTAGTAGAAGAAAAAACGAAAATAGAAGATGGACGTAAAAAAATCCACACCCATGAATGTAGATTACGGGAGATTACTGACTCAATGAAATGATCCAATGTCAGAATCATCGGCATCCCTGAGGGGGTGGAGAAAAACAGAGGTCTAGAAGAGATATTTGAACAAATTGTAGCTGAAAACTTCCCTAATCTAGCAAGGGAAACAAGCATTCGTGTCCAAGAGGCAGAGAGGACCCCATCCAAGCTCAACCATGACAAACCTACACCACGTCACGTCATAGTGCAATTCGCAAATATTAGATCCAAAGATACAGTATTGAAAGCGACCAGGGTAAAGAAATTTCTCATGTACCAAGGCAAAGTTATCAGAATTATGTCAGACCTGTCTACACAGACCTGGAATGAGAGAAAGGGTTGGGGGGGCATTTTTAAAGCTCTTTCAGAGAAAAACATGCAGCCAAGGATCCTTTATCCAGCAAAGCTGTCATTCAGAATTGATGGAGAAATAAAGACGTTCCAAAATCGCCAATCATTAACCAATTTCGTAACCACGAAACCAGCCCTACAGGAGATATTAAGGGGGGCTCTATAAAGGTAAAAAGGCCCCAAGAGTGATACAGAGCAGCAAGTCACAACCGATACAAAGACTTTAAAGAGAAATGGCATCATTAAAATCATATCTGTCAATAATCTCTATCAATCTAAATGGCTTAAACTCTCCCATAAAACGCCACAGGGTTGCAGATTGGATAAAAAGACATGACCCATCCATTTGCTGTCTACAAGAGACTCATTTTGAACCCAAAGATACATTCAGACTGAAAGTAAAGGGACGGAGTACCATCTTTCATGCAAATGGACCTCAAAAGAAAGCTGGGGTAGCAATTCTCATATCAGATAGATTCNTTTTATCAACAGCTATATGCCAAAAAACTAAACAATCTGGAAGAGATGGAGGCCTTCCTGGAAACCTATAAACTACCAAGACTGAAACAGGAAGAAATAGATTTCTTAAATAGGCCAATTAACTATGAAGAAATTGAGTCAGTGATAAACAACCTTCCAAATAATAAAACTCCAGGCCCAGACGGTTTTCCTGGGGAATTCTACCAAACATTCAAAGAAGAAATAATACCTATTCTCCTAAAGCTATTTCAAAAAATAGAAACAGAAGGAAAGCTACCAAACTCATTCTATGAGGCTAATATTACCTTGATCCCCAAACCAGGCAAAGACCCCCTCAAAAAGGAGAATTACAGACCGATTTCTCTAATGAATATGGATGCCAAAATCCTCAACAAGATCCTTGCTAATAGAATCCAACAGTACATTAAAAGGATTATCCATCATGACCAAGTGGGATTCATACCTGGGATGCAAGCATGGTTCAACACTCGCAAATCAATCAATGTGATACATCATATCAACAAGAAAAGACTCAAGAACCATATGATCCTCTCAATTGATGCAGAAAAAGCATTTGACAAAATACAGCATCCTTTCCTGATTAAAACCCTTCAGAGTGTAGGAATAGAGGGTACATTTCTCAATCTCATAAAAGCCATCTATGAAAAGCCTACTGCAAGCATTATTCTCAATGGGGAAAAGCTGGAAGCCTTTCCCTTAAGATCAGGAACACGACAAGGATGCCCACTCTCGCCACTATTATTCAACATAGTACTAGAAGTCCTTGCAACAGCAATCAGAAGACAAAAAGGGATCAAAGGTATCCAAATCGGCAAAGAAGAAGTCAAACTGTCTCTCTTTGCAGATGACATGATACTCTATATGGAAAACCCAAAGGAATCCACTCCCAAACTATTAGAAGTTATAGAACAATTCAGTAAGGTGGCAGGATACAAAATCAATGCCCAGAAATCAGTTGCATTTCTATACACGAATAACGAGACTGAAGAAAGAGAAATTAGGGAATCCATCCCATTTACAATAACACCAAAAACCATGCGTTACCTTGGAATTAACTTAACCAGAGACGTAAAGGACCTATATGCTAGAAACTATAGATCACTTTTGAAAGATATTGAGGAAGACATAAAAAGATGGAAAAATATTCCATGCTCATGGATTGGAAGAATTAACATAGTTAAAATGTCCATACTACCCAGAGCAATCTACACTTTCAATGCTATCCCGATCAAAATACCGAGGACATTTTTCAAAGAACTGGAACAAATAGTCCTTAAATTTGTATGGAACCAGAAAAGGCCCCGAATCTCCAAGGAACTGTTGAAAAGGAAAAACAAAGCTGGGGGCATCACAATGCCGGATTTCGAGCTGTACTACAAAGCTGTGATCACAAAGACAGCATGGTACTGGCACAAAAACAGACACATCGACCAATGGAACAGAATAGAGAACCCAGAAATGGACCCTCGGCTCTTTGGGCAACTAATCTTTGATAAAGCAGGAAAAAACATCCGGTGGAAAAAAGACAGTCTCTTCAATAAATGGTGCTGGGAAAATTGGACAGCTACATGCAAAAGAATGAAACTTGACCACTCTCTCACACCATACACAAAAATAAACTCCAAATGGATGAAAGACCTCAATGTGAGACAGGAATCCATCAAAATTCTAGAGGAGAACATAGGCAACAACTTCTATGACATCGGCCAGAGCAACCTTTTTCACGACACATCTCCAAAGGCAAGAGAAATAAAAGATAAAATGAACTTATGGGACTTTATCAGGATAAAGAGCTTCTGCACAGCCAAGGAAACAGTCAAAAAAACTAAGAGACAGCCCACGGAATGGGAGAATATATTTGCAAAGGACACCACAGATAAAGGACTGGTATCCAAGATCTACAAAGAACTTCTCAAACTCAATACACGAGAAACAAATAAACAAATCATAAAATGGGCAGAAGATATGAACAGACACTTTTCCAATGAAGACATACAAATGGCTAACAGACACATGAAAAAATGTTCAAAATCATTAGCCATCAGGGAAATTCAAATCAAAACCACACTGAGATACCACCTTACGCCAGTTAGAATGGCAAAGATAGACAAGGCAAGAAACAACAATTGTTGGAGAGGATGTGGAGAAAGGGGATCCCTCCTACATTGTTGGTGGGAATGCAAGTTGGTACAGCCACTCTGGAAAACAGTGTGGAGGTCCCTTAAAAAGTTAAAAATTGAACTACCCTATGACCCAGCCATTGCACTACTGGGTGTTTACCCCAAAGATACAGACGTAGTAAAGAGAAGGGCCATATGCACCCCAATGTTCATAGCTGCATTGTCCACAATAGCCAAATCATGGAAGGAGCCGAGATGCCCTTCAACAGATGACTGGATTAAGAAGCTGTGGTCCATATATACAATGGAATATTACTCAGCTATCAGAAAGAACGAATTCTCAACATTTGCTGCAACATGGACGGCACTGGAGGAGATAATGCTAAGTGAAATAAGTCAAGCAGAGAAAGACAATTATCATATGATTTCTCTCATCTATGGAACATAAGAACTAGGATGATCGGTAGGGGAAGAAAGGGATAAGGAAAGGGGGAGTAATCAGAAGGGGGAATGAAACATGAGAGACTATGGACTCTGAGAAACAAACTTANGATTTCTCTCATCTATGGAACATAAGAACTAGGATGATCGGTAGGGGAAGAAAGGGATAAGGAAAGGGGGAGTAATCAGAAGGGGGAATGAAACATGAGAGACTATGGACTCTGAGAAGCAAACTTAGGGCCTCAGAGGGGAGGGGGCTGGGGGAATGGGATAGACCGGTGATGGGTAGTAAGGAGGGCACGTATTGCCTGGTGCACTGGGTGCTATACGCAACTTGAATCATCGAACTTTACATCAGAAACCGGGGATGTACTGTATGGTGACTAACATAATATAATAAAAAAATCATTAAAAAAAAACCCTATAATTCAATTAAAAAAACAGTTGCATAAGCAGAAAAATGTGGGCAATGAACATAGAATTTAATTTAAAATTATAACTATTTTGAGGGGCGCTGGCTGGCTTAGTTGGTAGAGCATGCAACTCCTGATCTCTGGGTTGTAAGTTCAAGCCCTATGTTGGATGTAGAGATTATTTGACAATAAAATCTTTAAAAATTAAAAATAAATTAAAAAATTAAAACGATTTTAAATGAAAGAAGAAAAGGCAGAGAACATCATGGTGGATCAGAAGTATAGAAAGTCAAAAACTCATGTTGACGTTGATTCAAAAAACCAATATACATACCTTGTTTAGAACTTTGGGCATGTTTAAGTCTCAGAACAAACATCTCACAGAGTTAAAACCGGTTGCCTCTGAAAAGGGCAGATGATGGCAATGGGGAAAAGCAAAATCAGGGAATGGCTTTATTTTGTTTTGAGCCTTCCACATTTGAATTTTTAAGCTATGTGCATACATTACTTTGATAAAAATAAAAACTAATTTAAAATCCCCACTTTACCAGATTGTTACATGGGTTCCTGACGATATTTATAAAGTGCTTAGCACAGAGACTGGTGCAGAAGGACACGCAGTCATGGTGACGGTGGTCGTCATTGCTGTTGCTGGTATCAGCCCAGGAGGTGGTCCAAATAAATATGCAACTTGTAACTTAACATGTGCCCTGTGCTACTCTGAGCTCTGTATGTGAAAGACATTTACAGAATACTCGTAGAGCTGTTACAAAATATTCCTGTTTGAATGTTAATGTTTTTTAATGTTTGCAAAACTGACTTCGTAATTACATTCCTTGGTAGGATTTAGGTCACTCTTGAACAGGGAATTTTACCATTGGATCTTTGTTGTTAAAGAATGAACTTTAGTTTTGTGACCTTCCTAGAGTTTTAAGCAAAATTTTTGAGAATGGGCGTCAGTATATTTTATCCAGAGAGCCTATACTTTTCATAAGATTTTAATGAGGTCATAAGATCTAAAAGAACCCATAAAAATGTCTCCAGACCATATAATATATAATATGACTTTTAACAAGTTTTGAGTGTTGCAATACAAAATTTTTTAAAATCCAAACTTCACAGTGTAAGAAGATCTCATTTCAAAAAGACTAAAAAATAATTCCATTTGAGACTTAATATATGTAACATAATTCCATGACTCTAGTTTTTCTTGGGTCACACCAACAAAGAGAAGTCAAAAAAGAAAGGTTTTCTTGAAAGCATCATAAGTGACAAATGAGAGAGCGTTGGCCATCTGCAGGACAGGATCACTGGCTACCCGTAAAGAAAAAACTGTATAAAAATAGTATGTTGGGGCATTTGGGTGGCTCAGTTGGTTAAGTGTCCGACCCTTGATTTCGGTTCAGGTCATGATCTCAGGGCTGTGAGATCAAGTCCTGTGTCAGGCTGGGCATGGAGCCTGCTTAAGATTCTCTCTCTCCCTCTGCTCCTCCCCCCCACAAAGTAGTATCTTTGTGGGGTGCCTGGCTGTCTCAGTCAGTGGAGCATGAGACTTTTGGTCTTGGGGTTGTGAGTTCGAGCCCCACGTTGTATGTAGAGACTATTTAAAAATAAAATTTAAAGAAAATAGTATGTTTGTGTGCCCATGAGCGTGCACATGTAAAGGGGGAGTAGAATGGGGAAAGAAATTAAGAAAGAGAGGAATTGAGAAGGAAAGAGTTAAAAATGTTTAAATCTCTTTAACCCTAACTCCCCTGCACCTTTTGTCTTTGAATTAATCTTCTACTCTTTCTTGAGCAAACAAATGTTCATTTACTTTTGAAAATTCTTTTAGCTGCCTTCAGATTCTCTTAGGATCTCTCCTATAAATGAGCGACAGCAGCTTCACGCAAAGGTCCCTGATCTCTTTCATGCCCCAAATGTTGTGACACAAAGGGCTCAGGAGCTGTCACTCAACAAGCAGGTAGCGAGCGGTGTGTACAGGCTCCGCACAGCCTGGGGCTGGCCACACTACCAAGAGCAGAAATAGATGTGCCGTTCTGTCTTCTTGGAGCTTACGGTGTGTTGGAAACGATAAATTCCTTAATTAGTCACACAAACAACTGTGAAATCACACTGGTGGGCAGTGTGGTGAGGGAGGGGACACGGTGCCTGTAGAGATGGGCGGGGGCTTTGGGCGGAGCAGGGACTTGGGAAAGTCTTCCCTGGGTAAGTGATGCTCCAGCTGGGAAGCACAGGAAGCTGGGGCTTTCCCTGCCCCCAGGGGAAGGAAGGAGTGCTCATGACAAGGCCTGCAACTTCTGCCAAGTCTTGAAGGGAGTTGGTGCTTTAACTGTGTTACCTTGGGGAGATGGGTATGATGAGGCCAGACTGCAAAGCAAGAGACCAGAAAGAGTTTTATTGGTGATTAGATTTGGGGTGCCCTGTGTTCTCGGCACACCAGGCAGGACGCTTAGGGGAAGCCCTGGGGTTGGAGACAGGGCTGAGGGAGAGAGCCAACTGAGGACTGGGGTCTTTCTTGTGGTTTCCATGGGCAGGAATGGGTAAAGCAGGATAAGCGGGCTGAGGACTGGCTAGCTATGTTTGGAAGTGGAGCCCTCATGCAATTCATGGTCACTGCAACTGTTAGAAAATATGGTTTGGGGCTTTCTAAAGTCTTCAGATGGTTTGGGGTGGGCCAGGGCTTATCTGGGACCAGCTAGTGGCCATTTTTGTAAATGTTACAGCATTGATGTACAGAAATTACAAGTATGATTTTACAGTTGATAGGCAGTGACCCAGGAGAGGTGGGCAAGCTCAGAGCACTGAGTAGACAATGTTATAGAGTTACCTTCTTAGATTGAACATTTTGAAGAGGACTGGGGTAGAAGGGGGAGGTATTCTGAAGGAACAGTCCAGCACCGGGTGGAGAGGGGTCATGGAAGTTGCAAGTAGACCACTGAGGCTTTTGTAATAGTTTGGGAGAGAGAAAGTTCCACTCTCACATTCTGCCAAGCCCTACAAAAAGAGGGGCCACGACATCCTAAGAGGACAACTTGCATAAGCAGACAGAATATTAATATCTCTGTGTGATTATTCCAGATGCAAGACAGAACTCTTCAGAGCCAAGACTCTACCCTTGTAAGGTTAAGAAAAATGTAGCATATGTGATTCCCTTGCTGTACATGGGACTAGCCACCACTTATTGATCACCAACCATGTGCAGCTAGGCCCTTAATATGTAATATCAGCTCCAACTCCACACAGCAACCCAACAAGGTCTTATTCATTATTTCCGATTTACAATTAAGAAAACCACTGTCTGGGGTTTAAATTAAGTTGGCAAAATTCACATAGCTGGTTGAAACTGGTTTACCTCTAAGCTTGCACATTTTTCAAGACCTCTCCACGTGTTAGTAGAGGTAAGATATATTAAGCAAACATTTCTCTTTGAAGAAAAGCTTGCTCTTATGAAAGCATTTCCTTAGTAAGTGTAAAATTCTTGATAAAGCCTTAAGGGAACTGAGTTAATGTAGTAGTCATTATAAAAAAAAAAAGCTATATCACATATTGTAAGACACACAAATCTTGAATGTACTTTGGGAAGCTTTGACAAATGTATACACCTGTGTCACTGCCACTTTAATAAACAGAGCCTTTCTCTCACCTTAGAATGTTCCCTCATGACTCTCCTCCTCCCCACCCAGAAGCAGCCACTATTTTGGTTTCTATCCCCATAGATTAGTGTTGACTGTTTGATGTCGGGGAGCTTGACAAAAATGGAATCCTGCAGTATGTGTTCCCTTGTGCCTGGCTTATTTTGCTGAGCATAGTATTTCTGAGTTTCTATGTTCTGTTTTAGGAGTTTGCTCCATTTTACTGCTGAGTAGTAGTCATGTCTAAATGGATGGCTAGGGGGGCCTGGGTGGCTCAGTTGATTAAGCATCTGCCTTTGGCTCAGGTCATGATCCCAGAGTCCTGGGACGGAGCCCCACATCAGGCTCCCTGCACAGCGGGGAGTTTGCTTCTCCCTCTCCCTCTGCCCCTCTCCCCCCTTCATGCTCTCTCTTTTCTGTCTCAAATAAATAAATAAAATCTTAAAAAAAATTAAAAAGTAAAAAACTTTTAAAAAATTAAAAATAAATGGATGGCTAATGGATTTAATAGGCTTTTGCAAATCACTATTAATATCTTCTCAATTGAAAGAACTTCGTATTTTCTATCATAATATATTTAACCATATCCTTAGTGAACATTTGAGCTGTACCCATTTCTCACAATTGCAATAATATTGTAGTAAACATCTTTTTACACACATACACACACTTCATATTTTAAATTCCTCATATGTTTGCTGTGATCTTGTTTCTTTTATACAACGCAGACTGTAGAATTAAGATACAAAGTATCTTCTTTCTCCTAGTCACTCATCAATATACTGACAATATCCTAGGCCAGATTTGTGGGCACTAATTGATGGGTTCAGCTCCCCATTGTTCCTAATTAAGGCCATCTGCTTCAAATTGTTATCTGATAGGGAGACTAAATCTCCATTACAAGGTAAAGCTTCTATAAGCTTAGCTGATGTTGACAGATTGTGAGAGTGGGAAGTGTTTCTGTGGATGAATTGCAAATGAAGGCACCTACACAATGAGAAAAACTGGAAAATTTTTCCCTAAAAAATTAAGAATGTGTTTTTTGGAAATAAATAAATATGCAGCTATTTAAAAGGGCATATTATCCCTGAAAATGATACCATTCCACACAAACACTGACCACCACACATGTGCTAAATAAAGACAAGATCTAAGAAGAGTGTATAGTGAGAAAGAATGCAAAAAATTTCCAGAATATCACCAGGAATAAAAGACCAATATATAATAGTCATTTTATTTCTATATGTTAACAGCAAATGATTGAAAATGACATTTAAGAAGCAAATATTGCCATCTTAAAGCAACTACTAAAAACGAACGAAATTAACTTAAAAGCCAAGAAATTAATTACACAGTATACTAAAAAAATGTTTAATACATAAAAAGCAGGATAAAAAAAGCAGGACTAGAGTGATTTTAAAAAGAGAGAGATGTGACAAATAGAAAAAAGGCAGACTTAAAATAATTCATATCAAGAATTAAATCTAAGTGGATTAAACACTCCAATCAAAAGACAGACTGGCAGATGGAATATAAAAACAAAACCAACCTATATGCTGTCTACAAAAGATGTTCTTTAAATGCAAATATGCAAATGAGTTGAAAGTAAAAGAACAGAAAAAGACATATCGTGGAAACAGTCAGCATGAGAAAGCCAACGTAGCTATGTTGTTATAGAAAAATAGATTTTAAGAAAGGAGTTTTATTAGAGACAAAGAATTTCAAAATAATACAAAGATCAAAAGGCAGGACTATAGAACATCTACAAATGTATATGAACGTAGTAACAGAGTTCCAAAACATGAAACATTGACAAAAAGGAAAGAAGAAATAGACAAATCCATGATTTTAGCTAGAGAAGAAACCATTCTTTCTCAGTTAATGACACAATATGTAGATGGAAAATCAGTATAGAGAAAATTCAACCAACATTGATAAAGTCGGCAGAAAATCAGTAATGATAGATAAAGCCTTAACAACATCATCAACCAACATGACCTAATTGGCATTCATAGAACATGCCACACAGCAATATGTTCTTTTCAAGTGCACGTGGAATACTCACCAATAGGGAGTATCTTGAGCCATAAAACAAGTCTCAATAAATACAAACATAATGGGATTGCTTAGAGTATAGTCTCCGACCACAACAGAATTAAACTAGAAGTCAATAACAAAAAGCTCCCTGGAAAATCCTCAAATATTTAGAAATTCAAATGCTTCTAAATAACCCTTAGGGAAAAAAAGTCAGAAGAGAAACTAGAAAATATTTTGAAATGAACAAAAATATAAACAGTATATCAAAATTTATGTGATACAGTGAAAACAATGCTTAGAGGAAAATTTATGGCATTACTTATCACAGAGAAGAAGAAGAAATGAATAAATCCTATGATATAAGCTTCTTTCTTAAAGAAGTAGAAAAAGAGCAAATTAAACCCAAAAGAAGTAGAAGGAAAGAGTAATAAGGGTGGAATAATAAACAATGGAAATCAATGAAACAGAAAATGGACACACTAAAGAGAAAACCAATGAAATCCCAAGCTGGCTCCTGTCAGATATCAATTACACATAAACTTCTAAGCAAACTGGTCAATTACAAATGCACAAATTACCAATGAGATGAAAAACTGAAAGAGGATTCTCACTACAGTTCTACACTCACTAAAGTATGGACAATAAAAGAATGTTGTGAACGACATTATGTCAAAAAATTCAATGACATGAAATATACAAACTCCTCAAAAGACACAAATTACGAAAAAACAGACTCAGGGAAAACAGAAGCCCTGTATTAAATAAAATTTTTAAATTTTTAATTAAAAGCCTTCTCACAAGGGCAACTGGGTGGCTCAATTTGTTGAGTGTCTGCTTTTGGCTCAGGTCATAATCCCAGGGTCCTGGGATCAAGTCCTGCATCGGGCTCCCTGCTCAGTGGGGAACCTGCTTCTTCCCTCCCCCCACTCATTCTCTCTCTCTCTTTTTCAAGTAAATAAATAAAATCTTTAAAAAAAAAAACCTTCTCACAGAGAAAACCCCAGCTCCAGCTGATTTCATGGTAATTCTTTCAAACATTTAAGGAATAAATGATAACAATTTCTCACAAATTATATCAGAAAAAAGAGAAGAATATACTTTATTGCATTACTCTGATTTAATACCTGACAAAGACATAACAAAAAAATTATAGCCCAATATCCATCATGGATATGAATGTAAAAACCCTTAAGGAAATATTAGGAAACTGAACTCGGCAATATATTAAAAGAATCATGAATCATAGTCAAATGGGGTTTGTCCAAGAAATGTAGTATTGGTTTAATATATGAGAATCAATTAATGTAATTCATCATATTAATAGAATAAAGGAGAAAAACCATACGATCATCTCAACCAATGCAGAGAAATACTTGACAAAGTTCAACACCCACTCCTGATAAAACTCTCAGCAAACTCAGAATAGAATGAAATATCTTCAACCCCGAAAAAGAGCATCAGTAAAAAACTTAGCACGAATATCACACCGAATGTTGAAAAAGTAAATGCTTTCACCCAAGAACATGAACAAGACAAAGGTACACACTCTTGCGACTTGTTTTCAGCATTGTTATTCAGCTGGAGGTCCTAAACAGGTGAATGGGCAAGAAAACATAAAATGCAAGGCATAGAGTTTGTTAAGGAAGAAGTAAAACTGAATTTACAGTCAACGTGATCACATATATAAAAAGTCCTGAGGGAATATACAAAATCTACTAGAACTAATAAATGAATTTAGCAAGACTCCAAGATAGAAGATCAATAAGCAATAATCATTTCATTTCTATATATTAACAGTAAACAACTAAAAATGACATTAAAAAAAACAACACATTTACAAAAGCATAAAAAAACTTAAGAAATAAATTTAATGAAAGTGTAGAAGATTTTTGCAATGTTGAGAGAAATTAAAGAAGACCTAAATAAATGGAGAGGTATGTCATGGTTAGGAATTGGAAGATTTAATATTCAGATAGCAATTCACCCCTAATCAGTAGATTCAATGCAATCTCTCTCTCTTTTTTTTTTAAGTAGGCTCCATGCCCTATGTGGGGCTTGAGCTCACAACCCTGAGATTAAGAGTCACTTGCTCTATCTACCAAGCCAGCCAGGTGCCCCAGATTCAATGCTGTCTTAATCAAAAGCACAGCAGGCATTTTCTTTTAGAAATTGACAAATAGATTCTAAAATTGACATGGAGGGGTGCCTGGGTGGCTCAGTCGATTAAGGGTCTGCTTTTGGCTCAGGTCATGATCCCAGGGTTCTGGGATCGAGTTCCCCTTTGGGAGTCCCTCCCCGGGAGCTCTGCTCAGCAGGGAGTCTGCTTCTCCCTCCCTCTGCCTCTACCACTCCCACCCTGCTTGTGTGCTCTCTCTCTCTCTCTCTCAAATAAATAAATAAATAAAATCTTTTTTAAAAAACTGACATGGAAATGCAAATACCCTAAAATAGCCAAACAGTTTTAAAAAGAAGAAAAAAGTTGGAAGGCTTAAACCACCTGATATGGAGGCACTGTAAAACTAGAGTAATACAGCTGATACAGGTGTAAAGAAAGGCCCCACAATCAGTGGAACACAGTACAGTCTAGGAATAGATCCAAATATATATAGTCAAATGAGCTTTGACTAAGGTGTCAAAGTAATTGAATGATGGGAAGGCAACAAATGGCATTGGAACCATACCACACTGTCCAATTGGAAAAAAAAAGTCTTGAGTCTTATCTTTCACCATATGCAAAAATTAACTCAAAATGGTCATAGACCTAAATTTAAAAGCTCAAATCTTAAAAACTTTAGGCAGAAAACATAGGAGAAAGTATTTGTAATATAAGATTAGGCAACAATTTATTAAGATACCGAGGCATGGGGGTACATGGTAGCTTAGTCAGTTGAGCATCTGACTATTTTCGGCTTGGGTCAGGATCTCAGAGTCATGAGACTGAGTCCCTAGTCGGGCTCCGAGCTCAACACAGAGTCTGCTTGAGATTCTCTCTCTCCCTCTGCTCCTCCACCAACTGCTTGCTCACTCTCTCTCCAAAATTAATTAATTAACTAGGTTAGTTATTAATTAGTAATTAATTAATTAAAATTTTAAGAAGACAAAGACATTAAACAAAAAAATATTGATAAATTGGATTTCATCAAAACAAAAATCTTTTGACTTCAAAAGACTCTCTTCAAACAATAAAATGGGAAAAAAAAATTTGCAAAGCATCCAACAAGGGGCCTGTGTCCTGAATATATAAAGAACTATTACAACTTACCAAAAAGAAGACATACAGCTCAGTCAAGAAAAGGACAAAAGATTTAAACAGACACTTCATAAGAGAATATATATAAAAAGTCAATAAGGAATGAAAAGATGCTCAACGTTACTAGCTATCAAAGAAAAACAAATGAAAACAACATTGAGATACTGCTATACACTCACTAAAATGGCTAAAATTTAAGAAGCCTGCCAATATCCAGTAACCGCAAGGAGACGGAGCAGTTGGAAAACTCACATATTGCTAGCGTTTATACCATAATGATATATCCGCTTGAAAAACAAGTTGGCCTTTTCTTAAAATGTTAAGCACATACTTAATATCCATCCCAGCATTTCTACTCCTAGCTAGATAACCAAGAATGAAAACACATATCCACACAAAGACACCGTATGCGAATGGTCATAGCAACATTATTCTTAATTGCCCCAAACTGGAAACAACTAATATATTCATAAGCTAGTAAATAAGTAAACAAGTTGTTGTATATCCAGACAATGGACCACTGCTTGGTCAGACCATGGGATGAACGACTGATACATGCAGAGCACATGGAGGGAACTCCAAAATATTCAAACTGAAGGAAAACAGACATAAAAGACAACACATTATTTACATGACATTCTAGAAAAGGCAAAATCATACTGACAAAAAGCAGATCGCTCGTTGTCTTGGGCCGGGGCTGGAAGAAGAGATTGACTGTAGGGGAATACAAAGGAATTTTGATTTTGGTGGGGCTTGCATCATTGTATCCATTTCACAAACTCATAGAACTATACTTCTAAAATATAAGAGTTTTATTGGATAGAAATTTATCTCAAAAGTTGCAAAAAATCAATATTTTTTAAACACAAAAATATCAGGGTTGGCTGGCTGGCTCAGTTGGTAAAGCATGCTACTCTTGATCTTGGGGTCATGAGTTTGAGCCCCACACTGGGCATAGAGATTACTTAAAATACATATATAAGGGGCGTCTGGGTAGCTCAGTCTGTTATGCGTCTGCCTTTGGCTCAGGTCGTGATCCCAGGGTCCTGGGATTGAGTCCCGCATTGGGTTCCCTGATCAGTGGGGAGTCTGCTTCTCCCTCTCACTCTTCCTCTGTGCTCTCTCTCTCTGTCAAATAAATAAATAAAATATTTTTAAAAATAATAAAATAAAACACATATATAAATTTTTTAAAAAATCAGCCAGTAGAAGACTTGGTGGAAGAAAGGACAATGTATTGGATATCCTCTGATTGGTTCTCTACCTGGTCCCACCCTGTTCTTTACCCAGATAGGCTTAAGTATATTGCCTATTGACTCTATCAATGGGCTGTCTTGTCCTCTTGCCTCTGATTGGGTTTGGCCAATGGAAAACTCCGACAGGAGGGATTAGAGGGAGGTACCATATTTATTTCCTCCTCTAACTCTATTCTTTCTGCTGGGACCACAGCAGGCTAGTGGTGTCTCTGGACCAAGGTTTAACTCCTATCTCCAATAGGAGCTGTGTGTATGGGTTACAGCAACTCTTTGCCCTTAGTAATCCAAGCCTAAGTGTGAAAATGAAGGACCTGGAACTGTTGTTTCTATCCCAAAGGTACTATTCTGTACTCTTGCTTTTTCTATACCTTATTGAGATATTTGTAAATACCCCCTTTCTCTTATTTGTCTCAAGTTACCCAACTGAAATGGTGCCATTTGTTTGTTTCTTTTTCTTTTTCTTTTTTTTAAAAATTATTTATTTATTTATTTGGCAGAGAGAGAGAGAGAGAGAACAAGCAGGGGGAGGAGCAGAGGGAGAGGGAAAAGCAGACTTCCCACAGAGTAGGGAGCCTGATGCGGGACTGGATCCCAGGATCATGACCTGAGGCGAAGGCAGACGCTTAACTGACTGAGCCACCCAGGTGTCCCATTTGTTTCTTTATTAGAACGCTTACTGATACAGAGCCCACTCATAAGAGGAACAAAAAATAAAAATTCCATTGGAATTAGCAAACCAGAAATTACAGGAGCTATATAAAAACACTTCAAAATCAACCACAAAAAAAGACTTAGACAAATGGAAGGACATCCATGTGTTTGAACAAAAAGACTCAACATTGTGAAGATGTCAATTCTTCTGTAGTTAATTTATAAATCAAATGGCAAGAGGTATTTCTACTGTTTTGTTGCTATTATTGTTATGTTTCATTTTTTAATTAACAAATCAGTTTTAATATTTACGTTGGAAAACATGCAAACAAGAATAGCTAGGAAAACTCTGAAAAAGAAAGGCAAATATTAAAAAAAAATTGTCATTAATGTTTTAAAAACCTGTGGTCCTGGCACATGAATAGGAGAGACCTACGTAATTGAACAAAAAGCCCAGAAATATACACAAATACTTACAAGACGTTACAATAAAAACTACATCTCAAGGGGCACCTGGCTGGCTCAGTCCCTAGAGCACGCAACTCTTGATCTCAGGGTGGTGAATTCAAGCCCCACCTTGGGAATAGAACCTACTTAAGAGAGAAAATTGCATCTCAAATCAATGGGGAAAAGAACTACTTAATAAATGTTTTGGGGACAACGGGTAGCGTTCTGGCGAAAAAATATGGTTGAATCCATGCAGTTTAACATACATCTGGATAATTCCAAATAAATCAAAGATTTAAGTGTAAAAGTGGAGTCAGAAAGTATTAGAAGTAAATATGAGTGCACGTGTTATAATCGTGCAGTGGAAAAAGTCTTTCTAATTATAACTTAAAATCCAGAAGTCATAAACATATTTTTAAAGTCTTGTATTACCAAGAAACACTGGAATTAATGCTAAAATGTCGGGTGGGAATCAAACAACAGGCTCCTAGAGACCTATAAGAAAAAAAGACCAACAGCCCAATAGAAAAATGACCAGGATGGTTAACAGAAAAAGAAATGTAGAAGAGTTTTAAACCGAGAAAAGATACTCAACTTTCCTCATAATAGAAGAAATGCAAATTACAACAGCACTGAGAAACCGCTGTCCACTTATCAGGTAAGAAAACTCAAAAATATGATAAAGTATTCCTGGTGAGTCTGTGAGCAAACAGGCTCTACCACGTACAGGTCTTAGGAGTATAAATTGTTACCAGCTCTACAGAGGGCTGTTGACAATATCTATTAGAATTCCAAATGCATTTTCTCTTTGATCTAGCTTTCTTATTCCTGTATATTTATTTTGCAGATATATTTGCACAAGTGAGAAATTATGTCTGTATAAGTTTTCAACCTCACTATGTGTTCAACAGCAAAATCCAAAACCAATCTAAATATCTGACAATGGAGAAGCCATTGAATAAATTATGATGTATCTATACAGTGTAATACTTTGTAGCCTAAACAAACACTGAAAATGTTCTCTTTGTACTCGTTGGCATGAAGTGAATCGGAGATGCTAACTGAAAAAAAGCAAGGTTCTGAAGAGGGAGTAGAGTGCGTAAACAAGAAAGGAAAGAAAGAATATATATATTTGCAGTTGCTTGTTTATAAACAAGAACACTGAAACATTTGGCAAGAAACTAATCACAGTGGTTACCTGAGGGACAAAGGTGAGGGGTGGTGACAGCTGGCTGGATAACGGACAGAAGGCAGAAGGGGGCTTGTCATCATTTACCTTCTTCTATTTGGAAACATGTCGAACCCTGTAACTATATCCCCATCCACATTTTTCAAAATATAAAGACATTATTCTTAAAAGCAAACACCCAGAATGATGGATATTAGTATGTTACTTCAGAAATACTGCCTAACTTACAATGGGTTCGTCACACCCACCGTCCCCCAAGTTGTACGATGAGCATTTTCTGTCCTCATTCGGAGAGAACAGACAAGAGCAGATTTTGAAACCTTTGCATCCCAGCCTCATTAATGAGATGTGATTAGATCTTTATTTTATTCTGTTCCTAACCCCCAACAGATCTCTGACCCATGAGAATTGCCCTAAGTATGCATCCTCTCTGTTCATTGGCTTTGAGTCCTCACATACACTGATTTTCATAGCCTTGAAAGTGTGCATTTCTGTACTTCCTTATTTGGACAAGTACAAAAGAGTAATTTTGTACTTCTCTATTTGGACAAGTTAATATATGCAGTTGCAACATTTGCAACCCCACCATACAATTCAACACCACTGACAATAATAGTATGCCATAGTTTAGCCTGACAGCCCATGCTTGACACTTTTCATTTTTCATTTTTTCATTTTTTTTTTACATAAGAACCTACTTCTGCCTTATTTGTGCATAAGACAGCCTTAAATTTTATCTACAAAAGCATCTAAGACTAGACATTCTCTACAGATCTTTGGCTCTTCAGCAGATTAGAGCACTCAAACCTGTAATTGGTGGAAATCATGAAATGAAAAAAAAAAAGAGAGAAAAAAGAAAAAGAAAAGGAAAAAAAAAAGAAAGAAAGAAAGCTCCACAATAGAGAAGAGAGAAAAGGATAGGATTTAGACAAGTGAATTTATTTTCCTTCTTATTTTGGAAACCATGGTGACGGAGAGATTTCATTAAACCAAACCACATAATATGCCAATATAGATCTGAAGCATCTTGGAAAGAATATATCCTTTTGATCTATTCAGTTTCTTTTCCCACCAGGCCAAATTTTCCCACAGAAATCAATTTGGTTTTCCAGCCACAATCAAGATTTTCTGTAAACCATAACACAATGGACAGATTGGTTGTCCCGTGGAAATTACCTTTTAATGCAGGGTCTAGCCTTGTATCAAATGTCCTACTGTCACTGGGCATGGGATTGCAGTCCTCGAAACTTCTGAGGAAATTTCACAGTAAAGTTATAGATTAAATCATGTGTCTCCAACCCAGAATTTTGGTGATTCCATCCCAGTTCTACTCCACCCAAGTGGATAGCCCATGAGCAGCATGTTTAGGAAATAAAAGCTAGTCTGTATTCGCATCCTTGTGAATCTGCTCTCCTATCCATTTACACATTGCAATGGTTTTACTGCGCTGCCTTTCTCTGAAAGAAAAGAGCACTCCGCATTTGTTAATGAGGCAGAAAATTCACCACACATTTGTAAGTAGTCACACCCTTCCTAGCACTTGCTTTTTACAAGACTGCATTCTTGAAATGATGGTATGTTCCTAAAAAGCTGTGTATTGATTTAATTTGTAAACCTCTAATGAATCTTGTTTTAGTGAAGACCATGATTTAAAGAAGCCTTTTTCTGAATTCTCTGTAATATGAACAGAGCTTCCCAATTGATCTTTGTAGGGCTGGCCCTTTTTAGAAGGTTTTCTTAAACAGAATTATTTCAGGTTGTCTGTTACTTAGATACGTAGCTACATTAGGTCCCAAGATTAAGATTGTGTACCTTTGGGTATAAACCTCATACTTAGCATGTGAATTTCCAGCCTGACCTCAAGAGAATATAAATATATCATATTATATTATTCATTATATATTTGTTAAATATTTTATATAGTTATGTTATATTTATATCATATATAGATATATATTTATATCATATGTAGATATCATTATGTAAATTATATAATAAAATAGCTATTATAAACTCAGCAACACTTTAAAAATTATAACATAATTTTAAATTCTATGGGTTTTTTTAAAGATGACTAATCAAAGATACAAACACACATAATTTTGTAAAAGTCTAATTGGGTAGATGGCTATGTCTGCTTCTGATCACAACGATACTCACTTTCATCCGTTTGCTTTGTAAAAACCACTTAACTGAGGTATGATGGACATACAAAAAGCTATATATATTTAATGTATACAACGTGCTGAGTTTGGGGGTAAGTATATACCCCTAAAACTATCATTACAGTTGAGACCCTAACTCATTCATCAACTGCAGAAGTTTCCTTCTCCTTCTTTTATTTATTTTAATTAATTTTTTTCCTTTTGTGGTAAGAGCACTGAACATATAGTCCACCCCCTTGCCAGATTTTTAAGTATATAACACCATATTGTTAGCTATAGCTTCCGTGTTGTACAGGAGATCTCCAATTTATTCATCTTGTGTAACTGAAACTTTGTACACTTTGACTGACATCTCCCTGTTTCCCCCTCCCCGCCAGTCCCTGGTAACCACCACTTTCTGGTTTCATGAATTTGACTATTTTAGAGTCCTCATAAAAGTGAGATTATGCAGATTTGTCCTGGTGTATTTCATTTAGCATAGTGTCCTCGAGGTCCATCCACACTGTCTCAAATAGAAGGATTTCCTTATTTTTTTAAGTTTGAATAATATTCAATTCTAGATATATACCACATTTGCTTTATCCTTTCATCCATTGATGGACATTTAATTTGCCTCTATCTCTTGGATACTGTAAATAATGTTGCAATGAACACAAGAGTACAGATATCTCTTTGAGATCCTGACTTCAATTCCTTTGGTTGTTTACCCATAAGTGGGATCGATGGCTCACACAGTAACTTTATTTGTAATTTTTTGAGGAACCTCCATACTGTTTTCCATTGCGGTTGCACCAATTGGCATTCCCACCAACAGTGTACAAGGGTTCCCATTTCTCTTCACTGTCACCAACACTTGTTTTGTTTTGTTCGATAATAGCCAGTCTAATGGTCTAACTGCTGTGAGGTGATATCTTACTGTGGTTTTGATTTGCGTTTCCCTGATAAGTATTGACGTTGAGCATCTTTTCAGAGGTTTTTTTGGGGTTTTTTGCACTGATTAGTAGAAGCTCCTCATATATGTTGGATAATAATTTCTTATCAGGTATTTAGCCATTTGTTTTTAGTGTTTCTAGTAATTGGTTTTCATTAATAATAATTGTACACAGTTACTTCTTGCTTTATTAACCTTGCAATATAACTATTGACTTTTTTGCTGTGATAGCTGAGAATATGTTCTATTTATCCTTTCCCACCTATCCCTAGCTATCACTATTTTTTCATTCTTTAGATGGTATTAGAAGTTAATATAAACATTCATGTTATAATTACATTCATTAATATTTCATCTGGTGAAATGTGTAAAAGGATAGCCCACTTCAGCATTTTCCTTTGAGAAGAGCAGAAGCCATGATATTGCACCATAGAGAGAAGTGTGATCGTGTTATATACTTAGCAATATGCTATATATGTAAAGAGAGTCACTCTATATGCAGTGTGTATGCACGTACATAGAAACATTTGCACAAAATGTGCATATGTGTAGCCATAATAATATAAATGCTGTTTATTGATTTTAACTTTTGGATTCAATCCACAGGTAAATCACAGAGAGCTTCATTTTGGTTGCGTATATTCTGTTTATATGGTACAATTATACTTAAATGATTTTTAAAACTCATAAAATCAGAATGTTTATATTTGAAAAAATCTGAAAAAGGATTTGAGTTTTATTATTTTTTCACTGACAGATAATGTTTGATGTGCACATTGTGTATATAACAACACTTCGACCCTCAGATGTGACTAGTTTCCAGGGTGCTAAATACCGGTTTGCTGGTGGTCTTGTCAGCAGTACCTCAAAAGTTGAAATATTTTCTTCTCCTTCTTTTTTTAAAGGGCTTACAACTGACATCTCTATGAGATTATAAGCATCTTAAATACAGGAACTGGGTTTCGTATAGCAAGTGATTAAGAAATGCTTACTGGTTGGCCAGTATATGAGGAATTGTATATACTTACTGTTCAAGTGTTTAAATTCTAATCACATTTCTCAGAATAGCTGAGGGACCACTGATCTGAGTGTGCAGAGAGAGAGTCTAGGTGATGTGGGAGGTATAGAAAGAAATAACTTCCAGTCTATGGTCTTAAGGAGCACCCTCCACAGTTGGGGAGGCAGACGGGGAAACAGGTAGCTTCTTGTAGCATAATAGAGGCACGGGCCAAGTGTATAGGAGAAGGACAATTAATTCCCAACAGTGAGATCTTGGAGGACTTTGTGAATAAAGTGGCGTTTAAGCTGAGCCTTTAAAGATGAGTAAGATTTTGATAGACAATAAAGAAGAAAATAGGTGTAACAGGTCAAGAGAATTTGACGAACTTTACTCACCAGACTTCACAATCCCTTCCCTGCCATGGAATACAGTTGTCTCTGGAAAGTAGCTCCCTTTCCGAAGTCTGTATTTCCCAGCTCCTTGTTGCATCTGGATGTGGCATGTCATTGTTTCTCACCCACGGAATAGTAGTAGAAGTGATATGCATCATTTGAAGCAAGGCAGTTAAGAAACAGGTGTACTTTCAGGGCGCCTGGGTGGCTCAGTCAGTTAAGCAACTGCCTTCAGCTCAGGTCATGATCCCAGGGTCCTGCGATCAAGCCCTGTATCCGGCTCCCTGCTCAGCGGGAGTCTTCATCTCTCTCTGCTCCTCCCTCCTGCTCATGCTCTCTCTCTCTCAAATAAATAAATAAAAACTTTTTTTAAAAAAAAGAGTCTTAAAATAGAAAGAGAAAGAAACAGGTGTATTTTCCATCCTCCCTTTCTTCATCTCCTGGAGGCAGAGGATTCCAATCCCTCTTTTTCTGAGAGAAAGAGGAATCAGAGACAGAAGACTCCTGGGTCCCCAAGTCACCCAGGAGCAAAGCTGCTCGTCAGCTGGGAACACTTGCACTGAACTGTCACATGAACGAAACATAAGCTGGACCCCTCCATTTGGACGTTTCCACACAACCCTCTAAAGGAGTGTTGGAGTCATATTGCCCAGGATGAAGCCGCAGCTGAATCTTGCACCCAGGACCCAGAGGGAGAAGTGAGCACGAAGTGAGATGCACAGGCTGCAGTCACGTGGTCGCGGTACAGAACGTTTGTCACACGAAGAGGGAGATACATCAAGAGACCCTTCAAACAGTAAATTTCCAATAAATTAAAATGTTGACAGAAAAATATTCTTACCTCCTTCGCTACACTTTCTCTTAAAGTATGTCCACTGGGGAAGGGCAAGCAAAATGGCCACGGACTAAAGGTCGACAACAAGAGGAGAAAATGTGCCCCTAAAAGGATAACTTCATCCCTCCACCCAAGGCCCAGGGCTGCAGCGGAGAAACCTGGGTTCTCAATTTCCCCCTGGCAATCAATGGCTGCCCCTACCACTGAGAAATACTGGATATTTCAATGCTACGTAAAATGCTCCCCATTTCCAAGAGCTCACTGGGTAACCCCTGCCCAGAGCATCACTTCGAATGGACGGTACTGAGTGTGCAAGGCAACAGCCCCAGGGGCTTTCTGGGCAATGCAATCGACGGGGGATGGGAAGTAATTAGACTCCCCGAAGGAGACCAAAGTCCATGTAGATGACGGGCCTGCCTTCTGAAAGACTGGCCTGAAATTCAATCAGAAAATAAATGTCAAATCTGTTCATATCACTGGACAGAAGTTGACACTAGCCAGTTAACAGTTAACCATTGGCCTTTTGGATAAGTCAAGTCAGGAAGAAGCTTTTAAATAAAAAGTGACTGTTCCACTCACAAATCAAATGTCCGTTAAGACTTCTACATAAAACTGCACACAAATCTATATAATTACCCAGTATTCTGAAGCCCACACAGCTACGTGTATTGATACAAAGCAGCCAGGGATATGTGAGAATCCAGACACAACTGGGATCTACCACTTGGGCTGACAGCCATTATAATAAACAAATAACGTTTATTGCAATGATTTGTGAGGAGGCACATTGGCAAGCACTTTGGATTAGGATAAAAAAGCAATGAGCTATCTGTCCCATCCCTTGGCTTTCACTCCCAGTCCGAGGAAAATGGTGAGCAATGTCACGCAACAGTCAGCCTAACGGAGACGAGCACTGAGAAAAAGACCCAGGATATGCTTTGTCAGGGTTTGTCAGTGTTTCTGCCTAAACCATGATTTGCCATGAGATGGGGTATTTTCATGAATTATTGGCTTTGCCTTTTTAAAAATACTTATCATGGGTGTCATCTTAAGGAGAAGGCTGCACGGATTTTGAGACTAGCATTCTCTTATAAAAGGCAAGGACCTGTGTGTATCAGAAGAAAATTTGTGTATCTGTTGGGGATGAGCTTTATGGACCAAGTGGCTAGAAATCTGGGGCCTCCATCGAGGACAGTTGTGACTTCCTAAGCCACATAGGCAGACCACACCTACATGAATGCCTT
Organism: Ailuropoda melanoleuca; assembly: GCF_002007445.2. Taxonomy (NCBI): domain Eukaryota; kingdom Metazoa; phylum Chordata; class Mammalia; order Carnivora; family Ursidae; genus Ailuropoda; species Ailuropoda melanoleuca. The sequence goes on from NC_048224.1 coordinate 66,064,794, forward strand.
TAGACCAAAGGGAAATGAGGTGCTCAGAGCACCAGGACAGGTACTGTGGGCTTTCTACCTCATGCTGTGCTCAGCAGTATTCGAGGAAGGGACACAACAGCGCTTTTAAGCGCAGGAAGTCAGTAGGCAGGGAAACCACGAAACACCTTCCAGGGCAATTTAGAAAGATAACATAAGCACTAAGATTGGGCACGGCACACACTTTGGAAACAGACTTTCACATTTCTAACATAATGCCAGGTCCCACATGTGAACTGGACCAGGAGTCTGACTACAATCATCAGGCAGATGGATCGAAGCAAGAAGTTGGGGAGAAAAGTGCCAATCATCCAAGGATATATCACAGCATTTGCAAAGGAGCTATAAACTCCGATGCAGTTTATAAAATAGCTTATGTAACAGACTTCCAAACTCAGTAGGCCCCCAGAAGTCTACCTAGCCCACCACACTGGCACTAGCCCAGCTGATATTTATGGACCCACAGTCAAGAGAACAGAGGCCTACTTATGTTTAATTATTAAAAGTTATAAATCAACATAACAAACAGTCAAATAAGATGTATCTATTACCTTAAGATATAGCTGCATAACAGAGGAATAGGAAAATATGTGTAGAGCTATGATTTTTATATGACTCAAGTCCAAAAATCACTATTTAGCTGTTTATCATTAAGACATTAACATAGGGGGGCACCCAGGTGGCTCAGTTGGTTAAATGGCTGCCTTTGGCTCAGGTTGTGATCCCAGTGCCCTGGGATGGAGTCCTGAGTCAGCCTCCTTGCTCAGCGGGGCACCTGCTTCTCCCTCTCCTTGCCACTCCCTCTGCTTGTGAGCTCTCTCTCTCTGTCAAATAGATAAATAAAATCTTGGAAAAAAAAAAGAATTATTAAAAAAAAAAAAAAGACATTAACATGGAAGGGCCTGTCTTGCTCAGACGGAAGAGCATGGGACTCAATCTCAGGGTCATGAGTTCAAGCCCTCCTTTGGGTGTAGAGATTACTTTAAAAAAAAGACATTAATATAAAATTCTGTTGTTTGGCAATGATAATCTAAGGGATGACAAATAAAATTTAATTGTATTAAAAGTGTGATAACTTTCAATATATTATTAGAACGTAGAGTAAATGAAAAAATTAAATTGTTTTAATACATATTTTCCAAAAAGTTAGTTTTATTAAACTATATTAAGATTACCTATTCCTATGTAAAGGCAAAATACAACTTATAGTTAATTAATATCAAAATTTGAAATTCAAAATTAATTAAGTAAAGCTGAAAATCATATTCTTTCCAAAATTTCATTAAATATTAAATATTATTATCAAGGATATATACATTTATATGTAAGTAATATAGCTTTAAAAATAGAGACATCTCAGTCTAGTGTTCAATTCCCAGGTAGGTGCTTGTGGAAAGAGTTGACAAACACTGCACGCATTATATATGGACCGCACACATACACACTGTAATACTGCAAAATGTTGCATGAGGTCTAGTCTTGGCCACATCCGTCCACCCCTGCAGTTTCCTGCGGACAGGTACCTGGGGCCGGTCACAGGCGCCAGGCAGCAGCAGCACCCCCCAGGGCGGGGCGGCTGCGGGGCGCTCTGCTGGCTGGGAAGGTCTGTCTGCGGTTCCTCCACATCTATGCACTGCATGAGCGCGTTCAGAACCGCTGCAGAGAGAAGGACACAGCATGGGCCGCGCAGCTGGAAAATGATGCTTTGTGACCCAAAACTGATCGCGGGTATGCTGAGAGCAAACCTCTGATAAGTTGCTTTGTGTTTCATCAGAGTACTTAATCTCGCTGCCCCCTTGCCCTCAATTCCTCCCGGTCCTTTGCAGCAATGTCCGTCTCCCGAGTCTGCCGTGGCTCCAAACCCTCATGGCAGAAAGATGGAAAAAATGGATTCTCTGGGGCCTGGACACTGCAGGCTGCAAGAACATGATGTAGGCTTAAGGTCATGCTCAGACCAGAGCACCCCGACTCCGAAGTGCCTGAAACCAGCGCTGTGGCCGAGAACAATGATGCAAACCTCGTGTTTCATTTCAAATTTTCTAGTGGCCACGGTAAAAATATTACAAGAGGTAAAATTAATTTTAACAGTTGGTTTTCTTTAAGCCAAAACATCCAAATATCATCATTTTAACATGTAATCAATATAAAGACTATTAATGAGGTATTTTACATTCTTCTTTAAAAAAAATCAAACTAAGGGACACCTAGGTGGCTCAGTGGGTTAAGGGTCTGCCTTGGGCTCGGGTCATGATCCCAGGGTCCTGGGATCGAGCCCCACGTAGGGATCTCTGTTCAGCGGGGAGTCTGCTTCCTCTCCCTCTGCCCCTGCCTCTACCCCTGCTCTCTTCTCTGGCTCACTCTCTCTCAAATAAATAAATAAAATCTTAAAAAAAAAATCAAATGAAGACTTCAAAATTGGGTGGTAATTTGACACATACAGCACATCTCAGTTCAGACTGGCCACATTTCAAGGGCTCCATCATCACATGTGGCTAGTTTGGCATTTTGGACAATGCAGGCCCAGACATCCACTTCCCACATCCATTTTCTAGAATGAACACAAACACCTTCTTCCAGCAGATGATAATGGCTACTTTGTTTATTATGCATTTATTTTACCAAAGACCATCAGAAGCATGCTGTGCTAATTCTCTCATTTTGTTTCACCGCCAGGTAACATTTCTTTGTATGTTTTAGAGGTAAGGGAATAGACATGGGAGTGGTAGTTACTTGAGCAAGGAAAAAAGAGATCTCAAATACAAGACCCTTCACTTCAGAGCCCTGGATGCCATACCTTTGGGACACCCTCAGAGCTCTCTGCTATACTCAGATTCCCTAGACACACTCCACAAAAAGGGAATCAGGAGACATTTTAATGTCTTTGCCCTCTACTGACTCATTTTCATGAGCTCCATTGTGGATTTTCCCTTTTTGGCTTCTCTCACCACATACAAATGTCACCCCACCCCTCCCATCCCCCAGGGCAAGAGCCAAGTGAAATTCTATGTGAGGACTAATTTATTCCTAGTGAAGACAGCCAAGCACGTTGAGAAATTACATCCTGTTCTGATGCATGAATAATGAACTTGGAATAAGGACACAGTTAGTTGTTAATCTTGTCTTAACCAGACAATTTGGATATGCAGCAGCATTTTCATCAGATGTATGGATCATGCCAACGTAAAAAAGAATGGGCAACCTTTGCAGGTTAGATCATTGCTCTAATAGCATTCACCAACATGGAATGATGGATTGTACGAACTGATAAGGTACACAAAAAGGAGAGATTTCAACTCTCCTCCTGTTCACTTCAAGACTGGAAGATACGGGAGTGCAAATATCTGTTAATAACACTGAACAAAAAAAATCTGTAGAGTTGGGGCTCCTTCCCGTGAAGAGCGCATCTATGTATTAAGGACCTTTTTGTTGTTGTTGTTGTGATTAAAAATAAAGAGTTATGTTTTTAAAAAGAACCCCTCATTTTTTAGAGGTACATACTGAAGTAATTGCAAATGCAAATAGGGGCACCTGGGTGGCACAGCGGTTAAGCGTCTGCCTTCGGCTCAGGGCGTGATCCCGGCGTTGTGATCCCGGCGTTATGGGATCGAGCCCCACATCAGGCTCTTCCGCTATGAGCCTGCTTCTTCCTCTCCCACTCCCCCGCTTGTGTTCCCTCTCGCTGGCTGTCTCTATCTCTGTCAAATAAATAAAAATTAAAAAAAAATCTTTAAAAAAAATGCAAATAGATGATGTCTGGGTTTGCTTTAGAATAATCTGTCAGAGTAAGAGGGGCCAGGTATAGCTGAGAGGAGACTAACAAAGCATTGACAAGCATTGGAGCTGATACATCAGGTATATCATTCTCTTCTATTTTGTGTATGTTTAAAATTTTCCATGATAAACAAAGTTTTAATGTACCTATAAAAGAAAAAAGATATTTTCAAAAACAGCCCTTCACTGGTTTACCACGTATGTCCTTTTGTTTTATCCCTATTTGTTTGTGTGATTGTTGTCACCCCAGGGCAGGATTTCTCAGCCTCGGCACGACTGACAGCTGGGCCTGGATACTCCTTGTGGACGCCTGGCCTGCACACGACGGGAGGCTCAGCAGCAGCCCCAGCCTCGATCCACTAGATGCCAGGTGCTCACGCGCAGACATGCCCCACGCCTCCCAAACTTGTGACAACCCAAACCAAAAACATCTCTAGACACTGCCAAACGTCCCGAGGACAGGAGGGAGCACACAGAAGCCCCCCAGATGTGCACCGTCACGTTAGACTGTGGACAATTGCAGGAGTGTTTTCAACTTGGTGTTCCTGGTGACTACAAAAACTTGACATAGTGTCTAATAAACACTTGAATGGTTAGGTTGGAGACCCCACCAAGAGCTGTAGGTAAAGCAAAGTATAAAGGAAAGCAATCTGATAAAGAAAGCAGCACTATGTGATTGTTAAGTTTGGTGACAAGGGCATATAATTTATTCTTGGGGAATTGTATTTTTTTAAAAATCTTTCTAACTGATGTGGTTTGTTATTATAAGTAGAACTTATTAACTGAATTTATAAGCTCTAATTTACAAAATTATGTTATATACAAAATGTCAGTTTTATATTTTATACAACATTTTTTATGATTTCTATACAATGTGTATATTACTGATATTTAACTTGAATGTTATTGCTTTTAATTATTCAAACTTGAATTGAGTCCATGCTGCTTGGTCTGTGATATATATTCAAATATCATAACAGTCACTTATTCACTAATCTCAATTACTTAATACAGAATGGAATAACAGAAAGTATGAATAAGCAAACAAGGCAGTCAGAAAAAGGCAGTCAGAAAAAGTAGTACAAAGACCATGGATTTGTTTCTTCCAGAACAGTGGATATACCATCACTCAGAACCAAGTTACTCTTACTTTGCATATAGGCCTAACAAGGCTGGTTAGCTATTTCCTTCTTATTAAAAAAAACAATTAAGAGGAAGGGACAAAATGCCAGAAACAAGTACATTAGAAGCAGTGAGTAATACTTGGTAGTCAAATAGCAAGAAACAGGCAAAAAGCAGCATAAATACTCAACAGAAATAACATCAGCGTCAACAATAAAAACCAAACCTAGTGTGTAATGTAGGTATTGACTACACTTCATATCCTTTGTATATTACGGCACATCTTTTTTTTTTTTTTTAAGATTTATTTTATTGGAGAAAGAGAACACCAGCAGGGAGGAGTGGGGAGGGGCAAGGGGGAGGGGTGAGGGAGAGGGAGAAGCAGACTCCTCGCTGAGCAGGGAGCCCGTGGTGGGACTTGGTCCCAGGACCCTGGGATCATGAGCTGAGCTGAAGGCAGATGCTTAACCAACTGAGCCACCCAGGTGCCCCTATCACAGCACATTCTAACTAATGGTCATTAATTCATTAACCAGAACAATAAATAAAAGGCATCTAATAAATATTTGTAGAATAAATGTCAATGACAATGATAACTCTCAGTCAGTAGGGAAAAAAAATGTAATTATGTTCAGTATGTTATGATTAAAGGGGCATAAAAGCCAGCAAAAAAATTTAAAAATATTCCCACCTCCTCCAAAAAAGGAGTAGAGTTTTGTTCTTAAGGTGATAATTAACTTCCTTTATATGGGAACCTCCTTTTTCTAGGAATGTTGTCAAAATGAAGGATTATTGGGGCTTATTCCAGAAATGAAGTTTGTTTAACATTTGAAAATCAGTGTAGTTCATCATAATAACAGAAATAAAAAAGTCATACATTCGCATATGCTGAAAGAGCGTTTCATAAAATTTGAGACCCAGTCATAAAAAACACCCAGGAGGGGCGTCTGGGTGGCTCACTGCTCAATGGGGAGTCTGCTTCTCCCTCGGCCCCTTCCCCGCTCGTTCTCTCTCTCTTTCTCTCTAATAAATAAATAAAATCTTTAAAAAAAATATTCAGGAACCTAGAAACAAAGTATTTTTACAAAGTATCTAGGATATCATACTTAATGGTGAAATATGAAATGCTTTCCTCGTCAATAGGAAATAAGAAAAAGATATCCATTATCACCGTTTTTATTCAACATTGTACTGGAAGACCTAACCTATATGAGGCTAGAAAAAGAAATTAAAGTATAAAGACAGGAAAGAAAAAGTAAATCTGTCATTTTCACAGATGAGACGATTGCATACATGGAAGAGCCAAAAGACCATAAACAAATAGAAGTTATGAGTGGATTCAGTAGGCCACTCAATTCAAGGTCAAAATCTAAAACTCAGCTGTATTGCTAGATACTAGTGAGAACCAATTTAAATGTAAAATTTAAAAACCAATGCTGGGGCACCTGGCTGATCTCAAGATTGTGAGTTCAAGCCCCACTTTGGATGTAGAGATTTCTTAAAAATAAGATCTTAAAAAAAAAAAAAAGCCCAATGATAATATAGTCATTTTTTCTAACACCAATGCTGCCTGAGGCAAAGAACACATAAAAATCAGGAAACAGGCCTCAAAAGAATTCCACCTCATTTTGCTGGTCCATTTTTGTTAGGATCATAAGATCATTCATTTGGGGGAGGATAGACCAAACACAGTTAGCAGAATCTCAGTTAGGATCCTTAGGCATCTTGAAAGAGTGACGTTAGAACTACATCCAGGGAATTGTAAACATTTTTAAATGCTTCGTGGTATTTTTGTATCTCTTTCTAAAACTATATTATAAAAAGATAAGCTTTTTTTTAAGTAATCTCCACACCCAATGTGCAGCTCAAACTCACAACCCCGAGATCAAGAGTCACACACCCTCCTGACTGAGCCAGCCAGGCATCCCGTAAAGATAAGCTTTTAATCAGAATATTAAATATAGTCTCTCCACGACCAAAGGGCACTACAGCCAGGCCAGTCACTTAAATTGCCTTTGACATATTTAGAATTACCTATAAAACTATATATTAAATATGCATGTTGAACACTTACTATGTTCAAGGAACAACAGACGCTCTGAGCGTAAGAGGTTTTATAAGGCTCTTTTACTCCGATGTCTTATAATCTGCTTGCGGTGGTGGCCCGCGTACGCAGTGAGACAACGATAAAACTAATAGACACCAGCACTCATCTAGCACTCCACACGCTATTTCACTTAAGCTAGACGTCACACAACTCTGACATGGGGGTGCTCTCACTTAAGACATAGATACAAAACTCAAGGAGACCCCACTGCACCCCAAAGTCACGAAAGAAGCAGAGAAACCAGAATTAGAACTGGTTGTGTGTGTTGCAAAAGCCTGAACTTTCAACCACAAGGCTCTGGTGAGGAGAGTGCCCAGAGTCTGTGCATAAGTCGGAGAAGACCTGGATTGTAGGGAAAAACGCAGTCAGGTGGCAAAATGGAGAAAGGCTTTGGGCTAGAAATACAGCAAGGCTGAATGTAATCTCAGGAGGCAGAAATAGGTATGGAGAAAGAGTGTCAACGATGTACGAAGGCAGGAAATTGCAAAGCCTGTTCAGGGGATAAAGTGCCAGCAAATCGCGGATTCATGCTCAGACGGGGGAAGGGTCAGATTTTTGGGGTGGCAGAAGTTAAACTGAGTTTGCACATTCTCACAGAGGTGTTAATGAATTAAAGCTTCTGAGTGGGTGTATATGAAGAAAGAATCCTTTATGATCATATCTAATATGCGAAGTGGATTAAAGGTGGGGAGACGTTGAAGGTTGTTAGCTAGTAGTCCTCAGACCTGGCTGCATATTAGAATCACCTCAGCAAGTTTTTGGGTTGTTTTTTTTGTTTTTTTTTTTTAAGATTTTATTTACCCATTTGAGAGAGAGAGAGAGAGAGCAGTGGAGAGGGGCGGTGGGAGAGAGAGAGAGAGAAGGAAGCAGACCCCCTGCTGAGCCGGAAGCCCGACACGGGGCTCAGACGCAGGGCTCGATCCCAGGACCAGGGATCTTGACCTGAACCGAAGGCAGAGGCTGAACCGTCCCGTCGGAGCCACCCAGGCGCCCCAGCGGTTTGTTTTTGTTTTTTGTTTTTTGTTTAATGACAATATTGGAGCCCCATCCTGGCCAAGAATCTCTGAGGTTGGGATCCAACTTAAGAATGTTTTTAAAGCTCTTCCAGGTGATTCTAACGTGGAACCAGAGTTGCGCATCACTGAGTTAGATTATTGCAATGGTGTGTTTTTGAGCTAGGAAGATAGCAGGGAAGTGATCACAGGCGGCAGTCATGATGGAGGTAGAGGGGGAAGTAATGACTATAATATTTGGGGAGAAATTATTTTAAAATTCAATTTATTTAGGGCGCCTGGGTGGCTCAGTCGGTTAAGCGTCTGCCTTTAGCTCACGTCATGATCCCAGGGTCCTGGGACGGAGCCCGCATCAGGCAGGGAGCCTGCTTCTCCCTCTGCCCCTGCTTCTCTCTCTCTCTCTGTCTCTCATGAATAAATAAATAAAAATCTTTAAAATTCAATTTATTTAAACAAACCCAAAAATAGTTCACCCATTTCTCTCATCCTCAACCTCCTGCCTCTGATAACCACCCATCAGTTCTCTATATCTATGAGCTTGGTTTGATTGATTGATTAGTCCACATATAAGAGAGATCATACAGTATTTGTCTTTCTCTCTCTGACTTATTTCACTTAACATAACGTCCTCGGGTCCATCCATGTTGTCACAAATGGCAGTATTTTTTCTTTTTTATGGCTGAATAATTTTCCACTGTATATATGTTCCACATTTTCTTGATCCATTCACCCAGGGTGAATGGTCACTTAGGCTGTTGCCAGGTCTTGTCTATTGTAAATGATGTTGCATTGCCCCCTGAGGGTGCAGACATCTTTTCCAGCTCGTGTTTTTGTTTGTTTTGGATAAATTCCCAGTAGTGGAATTGCTGGATCATATGGTAGTTCTAGTTTTAATTTTTTGAGGAAGCTCCATACTGTGTTCCACAGTGGCTGTTCCAGGCTGCATTCCCACCGACAGTATACGAGCATTCCCTTTTCTCCACATCCTCACCAGCACTGGTTATTCCTTGTCTTTTTGATACTAGTCATTCTAATAGGTATGAGGCGATATCTCCTTGTGGTTTTGATTTGCCTTTCCCTGATGACGAATGCTGTTGAGCATTTTTCTATGTGCCTTTTGGCCACACACATGTCTTCTTTGGAGAAATGTCTATTTGAATCTTCATTTTGACTTGCGTTTTTTATATAACAAGTCCCTTTCAAGATATGATTTGTGTATTTTTTCTCCCATTTTATGGGTTATCTTCTTTCCCTTCTTTTTTGGTGGTGGTCTTTGAAGTACCGAAGTTTTTGATTTTGGTGAAGGGCAGTTTTTCTATTTTTCTTGCTGTTCTTGCTTGTGTTTCTAGTGGCATAGCTAAGAAAACATCACCTAATTCAGGTTAATGAAGATTACTCCTGAGTTTTCTTTCTTACAGTTAGGTCTACAATGTATTTTGAGTTATGTTTGTATGTGGTGTGAGTAGAATTCATACTTCATTTTACTTTAATGCAGATATTCAGTGATCCTGACACCATTTGCTGAAAACACGGTTCTTTTCTCATTAAATAGTCTTGGCACCCTTGTGAAAAATTAACTGACCATAAGCGTAAGCATTTATCTCTGGGCCAAACTTAATTCTATCTGTCAGCCTCCTACAGTCTTGATTACTTGAAACTTTAAAGTTTTGAAATTGGCAGGTGTGGGTTCTCCAGTTTTGTTATTTTTCAATATTGCTTGAGCTATGCTGGGTTCCTTGCATTTCCATATGAATTTTAGGACCAGCTTGTCAATTTCTGCAGAAAAAAAAAAGGTACCTGGGATTTTGATAGGAGGCATGCTAAATCTGTGGATCCATATTGCCATTTTGACAAGCCATTCAATCTATTAACATGGGATGTCTTCTCTTTTACTTAGTCTTCTTTAAATTTTTTCAACAATGTATCATTTTTAGGGTACCAGTTTTACACTATTTTGTAAATTGATTCATAAATATTTTATTCTTTTCTTATGCAACTATAATGGAAATCATTTTCTTTTTTCTTTTTTTAAAGATTTTATTTATTTATTTATTTATTTATTTGACAGAGAGAGAGAGAGCACAAGATGGGGAGTGGCAGGAGGGACAGAGGGAGANGTTTTCTTTTTTCTTTTTTTTAAAGATTTTATTTATTTATTTATTTGACAGAGAGAGAGAGAGCACAAGATGGGGAGTGGCAGGAGGGACGGAGGGAGAAGGCAGACTCCCACCCAGGCACCCTGGAATCATTTCTTAATTTTATTTGCAGGTTTTTAACTGTTACTGTACAGAAATACAATTGATTTTTGTGTATTCATTTTGCATCCTACATAGGTATATATACAGTTGTTGAAAGTCTTTGAATCTTGCATGTAAGATACAATGCATTTTACAGCATAAAGCTTACCTCAATAACAAAAAATGTGGTTTTAAAGAAAATAAACGAGACTGGTTACCTTAGAATTAGACTGTTCTAATAACTGGAAATACTAAGGGCTTATATAATTGGACTGATTAAGCCAGACTTGGCCAGAGAGCAAAGGGTGGGGGTGTTCAACAGAGCACAGCTAATGGCTCTTAATGGAAAAANAATTGATTTTTGTGTATTCATTTTGCATCCTACATAGGTATATATACAGTTGTTGAAAGTCATTGAATCTTGCATGTAAGATACAATGCATTTTACAGCATAAAGCTTACCTCAATAACAAAAAATGTGGTTTTAAAGAAAATAAATGAGACTGGTTACCTTAGAATTAGACTGTTCTAATAACTGGAAATACTAAGGGTTTATAATTGGACTGATTAAGCCAGACTTGGCCAGAGAGCAAAGGGTGGGGGTGTTCAACAGAGCACAGCTAATGGCTCTTAATGGAAAAATAAAGTCATTCCATATTGATACTTCAGAGAGTTAAGATGACTCTGTAAATCAGTAACTATGGTGACAGAAGATAGCGTAGGCTGTGACTTGCGTTCCCCTGACACGTTCTTTGTCAGAGCAATCTCGCAAACAAAAAGGCATTTGTTTTCTTTGGTCGTAATTGATGAACACCCCAGTCCTAGAATCTTTGCGCCCAGTGTTCACTCCTATCATTTGCATCTTGAAGCACCTTGAGAATGAATAGGGCGTCTCTGCTGTCTCTTCGGCCACCTCATAAACGCTGAGACCCCGCTCTTCAGTAATCGCCAAGAGGAGTGTCAGCTATCCATCAAGAAACAGGCTCTTACGGTGCAGATCCTGTGAAAATACAACTATGAGCGAGTGTCCTTAACGCCATCTCTTGCAGTAGTTCATTTTATTTCTTCTTGAGATTTCACAACGTTAGAAAATCTAGTGAACCCCTGGTACCTATGGGACGTTTCCCATGACTTCTAGGCTTCACAAGGAAAGCTTCAAGACCCAAACCTCCTGGAGTCATTGATCTTTGAGCATTTGTAGCTGAAATTAAAGGAATGCAGATCAGAGGGGATGAAATGGGCTGCGTGAGCCACACATACTTTGGATATTTCAGGATAATTCATCTTCAAGTTTCTCAGGCCTGGGGCGCCTGGGTGGCTCAGTCAGTTAAGTGTCTGCCTTCGGCTCAGGTCATGATCCCAGGGTCCTGGGATCGAGCCCCGAGTCAGGCTCCCTGGTCAGTGGGGAGCCTGCTTCTCCTCCTCCCCACTCATGCTCTCTTTCACTACCTCTGTTACTATCTCTATCTCTTTATCTCTCTCAAATAAATAAAAACTTAAAAAAAAAAAATGTTCTCAGGCCTTATCAGACTTAAGTCTTAGACTGAGGTCTAAGAAAATACTGTGTGAGACCAGCCAACATTTATTTAAGGTAATCTATTTATCTTCAGTCTCCTAACTCGAGCTGCTGTCATGTAAATAATCTAGCTATTCCTGAGATAATTACAAATAATCACCCTTCAAGTACCCTTTGTACAAAATGGTATTAACATTTGTTGAGTGACTGTTCTGTGCATTGTTCTGGTGCTTTTATACATACATGGTCCCCAGTTTAATGAGACTTGACAATAATGCAAATAAATTGAGCTCACCTGCCAAATCAATAAATTTGTGTTGATTAAAAAAGATGACTGAAACAATACTGATACATACATATTCCAATATTTTTTCCCTTAACATTGTTTTCAGCTTTCCCATAATTACCATGAAGGCATCAAAACCTACCATCACAGTTCTGTCCTGATTTTTCCACTGAAGGATGAGAGAAGAAAATTCCATATCTGTCGTCTAAAATCTATTAGTAACTACTTTGGCTAAGCCTCGAAACTAGATGCTGCAGATCAATTACACAGGAATGAGCTGACATTTGCTTCCTGCCAGGAGGCAATACACACAGATACAGAGAATTGCTTTTCTGAATGTAGTTCCAGAAAACACAATATTTACCTTTGTAAGGATCTGAGACTTAGGGAGCTAGTAGTAAAAGCTGTATGTTAAGAATGAGGACTGAGATTTTTGGAAATCATGAAGGCCTATGTTTCTTTGATACTGTCCTTTGAGCCAGCTTATCTGAAGGTGCTGAAACAAAGAGAATGTTCTCTCTTACTTCTGGCAGAGCTGCGCAGAAGGGGAGGAGGTAAATCCTTAATCCTCTCCCAGTACCTCCAGAAGAAGAAATATTGAAATGTTAAAGTGGAAAGAGACCTTAGGAGCCGTGCCATCCACTGCCCATATTTTACAGACAAGGAGCCTGAGACAAAGGTTGAATGTGACTTTTGTTAAAGCTTCTAGACCCTTTGTCAGCCCTTCTGCCCTGAGTGCCATTTATAGAACCCGTCTGGAAGTTTTGCCGGTGGGACTGGGACTTGGGTCCTCTGCAGCGGAGTCATAGCAAATGTAAAAATGATTTTTCTTAGATGTTTGATAACCAAATAGCACAGGACACACAGAGGATTCTGGGCAGCAAGGGTCAGCGTATTCCATTTCCAGAGAACAACTAACTCTCTCCACCGTGGCCCTCTAAGGAATTTCAGGTACATCCCGATGAACTGGCATTTATCCTAAATGCAATTTCCATCACTCAGGATAGTCTACTAAGGTAAGGTGCTCTGTGCTTCACAGTTGGCTCTGGGATTTGCCAGCTACGAGCAGCTAGACATAGCCTGGCTTGCTTTTAAAAATACCATTTGGCTCAAGTACAGACCTGTAAGGCAGCAGCCATCTACAGTCTAAATATAAAATGAAATTAGACTTAAAAGAATTTTCCTATGGTGTGAATTATGGTCTATATTTATATATGAGAGATTCATGGCAGATATATATATATATCTTAAATAAGAAAAATATGCTGAACTATAAATATATACACTTATAAACTACATGGATTCATAGACATATTTAAGAAACTCTGCATTTCTTTTTGAATAATAATTAAGTTTATACTTCAGCCTACTTATTTCAACAAAAAGAGCATATGCAATGCCACCAAATGATGTCTTTCTAAGAATACAATTAACTCTTAAACTGTCACTAAAACAGCTAAGTTCAATCTTCAGTATCCTTTCTGAGACACCTGAAATACTGAGACTCCCTTTTACCAAAAGTCTATATAATAGATAGGAGAAATCCAAAACTTTCAGTTTTCCANCTTCCAGATCTTGCTGCAAAAGCAATTTTCCAAGCAATAGATATTATTCCTTGTTGAAGCAATGAATTTCAACGTATTTGCAGTGTTTATTTTCTGGAAATTGGGATAGAAACAGTCCTTGGTTTAGAGCTTGCAGGAAAAATGGTCCTTCTTATTTCTCTTATTTTATGACTCGATATTACTGAATGAATGACTCATCCTGTTATGACTATACTACATATAGTGAATATTTTCACTGGTAGCGAGTCATGACCCAGGTTCCAATAAGGGGAGCGTGGCTGCTCTCAAGGTGAAAGCTTGCGAGTCTGCGACTATGTGGCGCTACTGTCTTAGTGCTGCCATCTGCTGGATGTTTCCGTCTCTGCAATATTGGCCAGATGGCTTTAAAACTCAAATGGCCTCCGAATAATTAATCTCACTTATTGAAAAAGCCAACGTTTCTACATTTGTTGCGCCATGTGTGTTTACAGAGGGAAAAGACTGGCTTTCTGATATATGAGAAGAAAATAATGAAGAATCCATGGTGGACTGGAAGGCATCATCTCTGCTGTCTTACAAATGACTGCAATAGCTAATGAAAAGAACCCATCCAGTTGTAAAAACGCCATCCGGTCTTCCCCATCCCTTTGGCCATTCAACTCTTGAATAGGATCAGAGCCCAGAAATCCCGTCTCAGCCCCTCCCCCACGCCTGCCTCCACCTCTCTCTGCGTCCGGCCGCTGAACCACCACTGGCCCAGTCTTCTGTTCCCCGACGCTGCCTGAATGAGTCGGCCAGGAGCAGATGTAAACAGTTCTCCGGGATGTCAGCTTGCTCCGCAGGGTTCTGCTGTCAAGGTCATCGATGCTCAGCAGCGGTGGTGCTTCCCCGCCTCGCCTCGGTGCGCGCTGCAGCCTGTTTCGGGAGCGCACCCAGGAGAACGCACGGTGGCCGGCTCCAGTGGCCAGCTGTGACTGCGCCCTCCACCTCGGCCTGTCCCAACCCAGTGACCGTGCAGGAGATGTTCTCAGAGGCCCAGCCTGCAGTCACCGGCTCACCTTGGAAAGCCTTGCTATCGCTGACGGCAGATCCTCCACCAAATGTAAAAATAGAGTAAAAATCCCATCATAGGAGGTTGCTCAAGAGAGCACTTGTGCTGGAAATAAACAGAGGAAATGCTTGTTGGCCAATCAAGTCCTCAAGGTTCAGAAGCTCTATGACCTGCACTGCAGGGAGGGACACGTGTGGGATTGTGGATAATTTCCTCTCCTCCCTCAACCTCCTTATACGGTCTAGTCTCACCCTTTTTCTTTCCCCCAACTACAGAAACACACACACAAACACATACAAACACACACACAAGTGCAAACACAGACACGGAAACACACACATGTAAACACACAGCACACACAAACACACATGCAAATGCATAGACACGTCTGCACAGTGCAAACACACAAACATACATACCAACACACAGACCCAGAAACCCGTACAGACACTACACATAACACACACCAGCCCACACAAATGCAAACACGCATACAGACACACACATACACTCCTCTCTCTCCTCTGCTTGAAGCCGAATGCAATGCATAAGTTCTTGAATGATGCACAAAGGAAGTTTTGAATAGGAAACTGAAATTTTTGAAGAAAGGAGAAACCTAATAATATAAATTATTCATGGAAGTTTAATAGGCTGGGTTAACAGGCACAGAGATTGGAAGAAAGACGAAGGAGATGTCTGTTTGTATCTTCCTTCTAACTAGCATTCAGTCAGCTGGGCCAGTTACTTAGCGGGGCTAATTCAGACATTGCTCCCGCCTTCCCAGGTGACTCACGTCTCATGAAGGTTGGGAAACACTGGGTTCTTTCTTGCGTCCTTTCTCTGAGCAAACCCTTATTGGCTGACTGATACTGTAAATTGCTGAAAGTGAACTAATACTTAATGCAACGGCCTGAATTCTCCAGGCGATTTTGTTTCTAGAAAGGAGAGCACAGATGTGAAAAGACAATGGAAAGAAAGATTCACAGGGCACAAGCACTAAATTGAGAGAAGATAGAATAAAAAATGATCTATGCTTGTAAACTGAGATGATGAGGAGCTGGGGGTGCCGATAATGGAAATAGAGAAGTCGGCAGGGCTGGTCTGGTGGGCAAGGTGGCATGTGCAGTTGGAGAGTCAGTGACGTGAAGTGACAGGGAGACGTAAGTGTGATTGATTGGCAGACCTTCAGATGCGAGGGTTTGGGTCAAGAGTGAATGGTCAGACGAGGGATGGGATTTGGGAACAATCTGTAGGAAGGGTAATTAAATCAGCAGAACAGGGGCACCTGGGTGGCGCAGTCGTTAAGCATCTGCCTTCGGCTCAGGGCGTGATCCTAGTGTTCTGGGATCGAGCCCCACATCAGGCTTCTCTGCTAGGAGCCTGCTTCTTTCTCTCCCACTCCCCCTGCTTGTGTTCCCTCTCTCGCTGGCTGTCTCTATCAAATAAATAAATAAAATCTTAAAAAAAAATCAGCGGAACACGAGATAAGAAAAGATGCACCATGATTTAATTAAATAGAAAAGTTCATTTCCTCTGAAGGCCCTTGGTCCACACAGAATAAGCCATGGGAAGGGTGTCCTGGGACAAATCCTTCTTTCTGAGCAATGACGCTGGAGAAGGGGGAGGTAGTGTGGAAAAGTGGGGAGGGGAGTTCTGGCATAAACTGGGACATCTCCACAGTTGACCACAGCTCAGGAGGGGCGTTCTCTCCTGAGTGCCTCCAAAGCCTAATGTGGTTTGGCTTCCTTGTCTTCGGGGAGCCCTCATGGAGCCTCAGTCCCGGGCCCTGAAGTGTTCAAGGACCGAAGCCCTGAAAACATTGCAGAACCGCATAAGGGGACAAAGAAGTCAATGCACAAGACACAGGTGCACATTTCTTGACATCAAACAGCCTCTTTCTGTATTTTTATTGCCAAATCAGGACCTTGGTGGATGGGGTTCATTCTTGTACCCTTCATCTTGCCAACGCCCCAACTGCCAGCCCCATCTGCCTTCTGGAGAGCCCAGCGCTGCCTGTCAACAGGACTCTCATGTTCTCTCGTCTTCCGTCAGAGTCTGCCGCTCAGCTCAGCTCTTCCCGATCGCCCCCGGCTGCCCTTCGTGCCTCCATGACTGGGTGGGCTCCCGGTGTCTGTCTTTCAATCGCATGCAGTCAGCGCTAAACGCCCCGAGCAGCCCCAGCGTGGGGGCGGGGCACCAGGCCTGCGCTCTCTGTCCTGATGAGCGACCACCTGCACGCTGCTCGCCTCCACTCCCCACACACTTCGGAGCCAGTTCGCTGGGGCTGCTCAGTCCCCTTGCTCAGTGCAGCTGCTCCCTGCTCGCCCCACTTCCCGACGCCCCCAGAGCGAGGCGGGCACAGTCCCCAGGGGGCATTTGTCTTTAAGCCACCTGACCAGGCTTCTTGGTCTCAATGACTTCTCAGGAGACTCTTCCTTTTTCTTTTTCTTTTTTTTTAATAGGCTCCACACCCAGCTTGGGGCTCAGTGCGGAGCTTGTTCTCATGACCCTGAGGTCAAGACGTGGCTGTAATCAAGAGTTGGACGCTGAACCAGTTAAGCTGCCCAGGAGCCCCAGGTTTTCTGCTCCTGATTAAATGCTGCCGGTGAACTCCCCCCAAACACAAGTTTTGTGTCAGGGTTAATCCCTTTCAGGAAAGGCTCTGTTCCTATAAATGTCGATGATCTCATTTCAGCAAAATTTATTAGGTGCAACTTGTAAGCAAAACTTAGAAAGCCACAGGTTTATGGGACTGTCTAGATATATGTTTAGAAATCACAAAATAGATATTTTGCTATCCACCGTATTCAGGGAAGCATGAGTATAGCAGAAAGAGGCCCAAATCAGGGATGCTAATCCCCCTTCTGCAGTCAAGACCATGGGGCCGTTCCACACCTCTACTCCATCTGAAAATATGGGGGTTGGACCAGATTTTTCGCTAAAGTTCCTTTAAGTTTTACCATGCTGAGTTTGTTTTGTTTTTTTTTAATCGCTACCTTCTTATGTGATATGGTTTAGCAATTAAGAACTCCCAAGCTCCTATTTGACATTGTTGTTTGAGATGTTAGTAGTGGGAACACCAATTCCCCTCAGATCAGCTTTGCAGACAATCTTGTGTTTTATGGTGATGTCAAAGCAGGAAGCAGTTTGCTGGAACATCTGCAGACAGTGGCATCTCTTTTTGCAAGGTCGTGATGTTCTAGGCACTCCTGTGGCCTCTTATTTCACTCTGGAAGAACTTTATTTTTATTTATTAGCCAAAGGTAAGGTGGTAAATTCCACGGTGGCTTATCCTCACTTCTGAGTTAACATTTTTTTTTCATCCATGCTTCCTGTTTCCCCAGCAAACTCTCTGTGCAGAGTTTGAAAAGACACTTTTAAGAAAAATGAAAGGCAGTCCTGCAAGTGAATCCCGGACCCAGGGAAGGGAGTGGCTGCCCCGACTCACACAATTTAGGGTCCCCAGCACCACTGTGAGGGTGAGCCTGGCTCGAGAGCAGCGGCTGGCCTGAGGGTGGGTCTGTGCTAGGGTGAGCTGAGACTTTAGTCCATGTACTACCAGGAGCCTGGCCACAGCTAATTCCCATGCAGGGCTATCCCCTGGGCCCAACACTGACACCCAAGAGCTTGCTCAGAACTGGCTCAGGCCTCAATCACCTCCTCCCTCTATTTCCCACCCATTCCCCAGTTTGGGACATCTTCTCCTTTTAGAACCACCCCTACTCCCTGTGCCGTGGAGACACTCATCTACCCTCTAAGGTCTGTGTCCCTCAGGGCCCTCTGAAGGCACCTCCTTCTCTAGGTCGAGAAATAAATCCACAGGTTGGATTTCCACCTCTTCAAAGTAATTTCTAAATACTCAGAATTTTGGTACCAGCAATTCAACACATGAATAGGATTTGAGAAACCCATCAACAAAACACAATGAAATACATCATAGGGCCTGGTGAAGGTTGTGTTACACTCCACTATTCCTTTCTCTCTTTCTTCTCATATTCATTTATTTATTCAGCGAACATTTACCTGAGCCCTTCCTAGGTGTCGGGTGTTGAGGTTTCCAAGACAGAGAAGAGTTGGTTGTGTGGGGGAGACAGACATACAAAGTACCCACAAAATGCTTGCTGTTCCCCTGGTGCCGCTGGGCAGAAGTTACTGTCATGGTCCTGGGGGACTGGCTTCAGGGCCCCCTTGGCTCCCACAGTCTGCAATTCTAAAGTAATTACTGTCCCATTTTACAGAGGAGAAAACTGAGGCTCAGAAGGGTTCACTCACTCAATTCAGGCCTTCCCGGTAGGAAGTGGTAACATTAGCTTTGTCCTTTGGGCCACGTCTAGCACGGACTCCTCCTCTCTGAGGTACAGAAGTCGGCCCTGATCAGGGGTGATGCTGCAGTGAAAAAGAAAACCATAGGTCCCAAATGCATGCCACTCAGACCAAGACCCAAACTGGGGCTTAATACCTCAACTGCCCACAGTTTCAAGCTCCCCTAGAGATGCAGGCGAAACGGGTCAGTCAGGAATTGTATGATCAAGCTCCGGGGGCCCTCTCTGTCCCCCAAAGGAAGACAAGAAATCTGCTTGGTAAAACCCCTTGCCTTCACCCCTCAAGGAAAGGGGGCTTTGGCTGGAACCATCCTTTTCTTGTTGTTAATAACTTTCTTGCCACACCCTCCTTCTAAAAACCTTCCATTTTGTACAACTCCTCAGGGCTCCTCTCAACTCTCGACTTACTAGCTGGGAAGCTGCCTGATCCGTGACTTGTCTAATAAAGCCAATTAGATCTTTGAAATGTTACTTAACACGCTAAAGGCCTCACACCTGCTGGATCCCCTTCACCGGTCCATCGGTCAAAGAAGGGAGTGGAAGTCACTGTGTCGGGGCTGGAACTCCTGCACCAAGCGTGGTCAACACCCCTTGGGCAGTGCGAGTCTCGGAAAAATCTGCCCCATTCTTAGCACTATTCAAAGTAAAAACAAAGAAAATCCCCGAAGCTCTTGTGAAAACTGACCCATTGCCTCACTCCATGAACACTCATTCGTTGAACATGGGCCTGGGGAATTGAGAGATTGATAGACTTGTCCACCGTCAGTTGGAAGACAAGGCAGACCCCCTCCCAAGGCAGTGAGGATGCCAATACGACTTCACCAGTCCACACTCAATGTTCTGCACCTGAAGGCGAGAGCCTGCTCCACTCACCGAGCCCAGAGCTGTCCGTCCAGGCACCTGTTTGGGATCACTGTCCCCTGACAGCACCGCCCTCTACCCTCCATCTCTCCACGCCGGGGCCCGGCATTCCTGGCAGAGGAAGGAAATGGCCTCTTGAACTCAGCATTGTCCCCACCCATCTGAGGTGGCATTGGAGGATGTGTTTGCAAGGGGGCACTGGCCATCGGAGCATGTGGTCATCACCCTGCCCAATGCAAACCAAGAATATCATCTGGGAGATACTATCTCGGAGAATATCAAGAAGACGAGCAGGAGAGGGAACGGGACGTGCACTTCCTGGGTCCTAGGTCTCCTCTTGTCCATTCCATGAACCGAAGACGTGGAGGTGATGGTTGGGAGAAGTTGGCAGAAAGAGGAAGGGGAAGTGCTCTGCTTGCATTGAGTTGGAGCCAGGCCTTGTTCATCTTCAGGGAAGGGACTCCAACCAAAACACGGTCTAGAAGGATGAGTCGGAGCTCCCTGTGGACAGTGACAGGAAAGGCATTCCAGAACAGCATGGGCGGAGGCATGACTCGTTCATGGCTTACAGACGAGAGAGGTTAGGTATCATGAGGGCGTAAGATATGGGATGGGGACAGGAGGACGGTGATACTGAAGAGGAAAAGTCTGCAGGGAGAGATTTGAACTTTGTTCTATAAAAGCTAGAAGCCAACTAAAGCCTTTTAAAGAAAGAATTTATTTTTGAGAAAATTGTTCTGGTAACAAGGTCAAAGATGAGCCCAAGGGGCAAGATTCTGGTGGCAGTGAGTTGAGTTAGAGGCTTCTGTCCTCCTGAGACGCGGGGTCTGACCCGGGATAAGAAGTGGGGTCAGTGTGGGGAACAAATCCCAGATACAGTGACACAATTTGGAATGAGTTAAATAAGGAAGGTAAGGAAGGTGAAAGATGAAAGAGATTAGGGACATTTTTAGGAAGGAGAAAGTGAGTTCCATTTTTAACATGTTCAATTGAAATACCTAATGATTTCCCTCAGGAAGAAGAAATACAGAAATGTGACTATAGCTCACTTTAGAAATAAAAACAAAGCTTGAGGTATTGATTTTGGACCCGTCGGTATGTGGGGATAGTTGTAACTGTTTTGATGTGGGTCAGACCACTCAGAAGGAACGTATAAAATAAGAAGAGAAAAGGACACTTTCCCAGGTAATAAATGAGAAGGAGAGGAGTCAGGAAGGAGATGACAGTCCTCAAGCTGAGGAGGAGAATGAAGGAAAAAGGGGCCATGGAACTCTTCCAAACCAACAGATAATAACACAGCAAGGGATACCCTCGTCGGGGATGGCAGGGCCTGAAGGTGAGCTCCTCAAGGCATGGGAGGGCTGGCTGCCAGCGTGCAGACACGTGTGTGCACACACACACACACTCACACACACACAGACACAGACACACACAGAGACACATGCAAACACACAGACATACACACACAGACACACATACAGACACATACACAGACACACAGACACACACAGAAAAACAAACACACACACAGACACGCACACACAGACAGATACACTGACACAGACACACACACAGACACACAGAGAAACACACTCATAAACACACATATAAAAACAAAGACATACACAGATGCACACACACTAACAGACACATACACACAAGCATGCACATAGACACACAGACAGACACCCAGGGAGACACCCACACAGCCATACACACACACACACACAGCATCTAGCCACACAGTAAGGCCTCCCTGGACACTCTGAGGGGACGGGCTTCCACCCGCGCTGGGCCGGTTTCTCACGGCTGCAGATTGTGGCCCCTCACGACTTGTAGCCGAAGATGGCCTAGTCAGTACTCGGGACAGAGCTGGTGCCCAGCATGCTGGAAAAATCGGAAGACACGTACAAGGCCAGTGTTGACGACAGTGAGGCAGGGGGCAGGGGGCAGGGGTTTGCCTTTCCCTGCTTAGGACAGCCTTCCTTTTCCTATAAGCAAATCTTCATTTTATCCGTTCTGCAAGGCCCGCTCTTAAAATCTTTCTCTGAACCCTCCAGCCTGATAGGATCTTCCCCCGCAAATCCCAAATCCCCCAAATATTTATTATCATGATTGTCCGTTGACTCCATGCTTGCTGGTCACTCTCTGCCCCCCTCTATTATTGTTCATACTTTATGTCCTACTGTAATTCTCTAACTAGAATATGTGCCTCTCCCACGTACTATCTGCCCTGCCATCTAAACTCACCTATATGTTTAAATGGAGGACTTTCCTGAACATTTGGACAGCTGGGGGCCCCTAGGAGTTTTGAGACCGAAGAGGGCGCCAGGCAGTCTTTGAACATCAGGTCACTCACTCACACCTGGCCGATGTTTGAAGTCTCTGGCCTCCCAGGGGGACTTCAGGCCCAAAGTGACAAAGGCCCCAGAGTCAGGAAAGCAACATAAGGACGTCTGATGCTCTGAAAATTAGAATATAGTACTTGCCTCGATTATGAGGGCATGATTGACTCATTCTTCCTGTACTATGATCTTATCAGTACTCAAATGTCCTGAGTTTGTTAGCAAAATTGGGAGACAACACCATTTTTTAAGTTGGTTTCCAATAAAAGAAGTCATGGACAGAAAGGGAAGGGGGAAGAGAGGCAATGAAGTCCATTCTCAGACGACCACAGACACAGCGCTCTACAAAAGTCATCCAAAGTGTGGTTGTCACCTTGGCTCGAATTCTTGCACTTATTTATTTATTTATTTTTTAAGGGCTGTTGCTGTGTGTTCTGCACACAGGAGGGAGGCTCAGGGCTGCCACAATCCGGCTGCCTCGGTAACAGCACATAATATCGAAGAGTAAGTCTTGCCCAGCTAAATTCCTTGTTAACTGCATCCATTAAAGCAGATACACATTTGGGGTTCTTGCAAATAACTCAGTGAGGCAAGCTTCTGTTTCCTCTTAGCTCTGGAAAATTTTTAGTGGAAAGAATCAGAAATTCAATTAAATACAGGTAATTCAATTCAACCAGAGAGAGTCAGGCAGACGGGACATCAGAATGTTACCTTTATTACAGAGAATGTGGCTTATGTCTTTGGAAGAATGGACTTCCTTATGTCAACCCAGAACAGGGGAGTCCATCTGTGGGGTCACCCCGTCCATCTCCTGGGCAGACCCTGCTGAAACCTGTAGCACAAGGAAACCTGTGGAATGTTCTTTCCCACCAAGAAGCCAGCCACCAAGGGGAGGAGGAGAGAAGGCTGGGCTGCGCCTTCCCATATCCCCCGTCAGGACAGAGTAGGCGCTGAGGCTTGTGTGAAGGCACCCCTCCATATCAAGAGGGAGAAGGACCCTCACCCCAACATAGAATGTGCAGGTTTCATGAGGAAAACAAGAGTTTTACTACAAATGTATAGTTTAACTTCTGTGTTCGACAAGCCCCCTTCACTTTGGGGTAAAATATGGATGGAGGGTCAGATTCTAAGACACCAAATGATAAAGACCACAAGGCTGTTCTGAATGAAAAATAAGTTGATTTTAAGAGACACTCATCTTGGGGTGCTCGGGGGGCTTAGTTGGTAAAGTGTCTGACTCTTGATTTTGGTTCAGGTCACGATCTCAGGGCTGTGAGATCAAGGCCCCCATGTTGGGCTCCACGCTCAGCGTGGGGTCTGCTTGACGACTCTCTCTCTCCCTCTCCCTCTGCCCCTTCCCGCTCACACTCTCTCTCCCAAATAAAAATAAATTTTTTTTAAAAAAGAGACACTCATCTTTTGCTCATATGCCTTCCAAAAAAATCATCTGAACCCTGCTCCCTAAGGTAAAAAGATAGGATCTGAGTGGTGATGAGCATGTCAGAAACTCCAGTGTGGAATGGATGGCAGTGGGCCCCAGGACTTCATGAGAGACAGAGGGCTGAGAGGGAAAGCCGCCGGACCAGAGGAGCTGGGTTCCAGTCTTGGCTCTGTGTGTGTGTGTGGTGTGTGTATGTGTGTGGTATGTGTATGTGGTGTGTGTCAGTGTGTGGTGTGCGTGTGGTGTGTGTATGTGTGTGTGTGGTGTGTGTATGTGTGTATGTGCTGTGTGTCAGTGTGTGGTGTGCGTGTGTGTGGTGTGTGTCTGTGTGGCTTATGTGTCTGTGTGGCATGTGTGTGTGTATGTGTGTGGTGTGTGTATGTGTATGCAGTGTGTGTGGTGTGTGTGTATGTGGTGTCTGTGTGTGTCTGTGTGTGGTGTGTATGTGTGTGTGGTGTGTGTGTGTATGTGGTGTGTGTGTATGTGGTGTGTGGTATGTGTGGTGTGTGTCTGTGTGTGGTGTGTTTGTGTGTGTTGTGTGTATGTGTGTATGTGTGGTGTGTGTGGTGTGTGTATGTGTGTGTGGTGTGTGTGTGTGGTGTGTGTGTGTGTGGTGTGTGTATGTGTGGTGTGTGTGTATGCGGTGTGTGTATGTGTGGTGTGTGTGTGGTGTGTCTGTGTGTGGTGTGTATGTGTGTGTGGTGTGTGTATGTGTGGTGTGTGTGTATGTGCGTAAAGTTCTTGAACCTCGGGAGCCACAGCGTCCCAACCTTGGGCGCACTTACAAATCACGGGGAGGTTGTTAAAACGGGAGCTCCTGGAGTCTGACAGAGAGCAGGACCCGATGTTTCACTAAGCGCTCCTCACCTGAGTCTGACGTGGATGATCTGTGCGCAGCATTTGAGGAGCTGCGTGTGGCTTCTCACGGGTTAGCTCAGCACAGCCCCTTCCCTGGGTCCGTCGCAGGGCGTCGGTGGGGCCGAGGAGAGACCCTTGTGTCCAGCCGCGGAGTGAGCTGAAAGGCTGTGGAACCGCAGCATCGTGCCGTGAGTGACGCACCTGTTATTCCTTGTGACACTTCCTTATCCCCACTAAAATGGTCTCGATTCTTCACTGCGTGATCAGAGGATGTGGGCGCAGGGTCTTTGTGATGTCTAAGTTACTCTCTGTATTCTAATGTCCATTATCTTCTTGGCGCGGGTTTTTTCCTCTATTTTTCCCAAAGTCAAACGCTCCCTTTGCGTGTTGGGTTCTACGTGGCACTTGTCAGCCGCATCTCAATTCGGTTGCATTTCTCTCCAACAGATTCTTTCTGAGCCCCTGGTCTGTCACAGTCCTCGAGAAACCCATCCCTCACAGACACAGAGCTGTCAGGAGAGAGGTCTGCCGGAGATGTGGGGCACCCCAGCCGTACGGAGTCCCCAGGGGGACCTCACCTGGGTCCGAGGACTTGTCCTAGC